>NC_073349.2:11672500-11972500 GCF_027580225.2 Misgurnus anguillicaudatus | reverse complement strand
GTCTTGTTGACTTGGTGTTAAATTGCACCAACATCTGGGGCCAGTTGCATGAACATAGTTGCATAAACATAGTTGCATAAACAAACCAGTTGTTGTCAGACTTACTTTTCAGATTGAAATGAGATCAGTGAAAAAAACAATTGATGACTGGTAGCTTGTAAGACTAGTCTTTACAGTTTACGCAACTGGCCATTGATGACTTTGTTTAATATAAATTGCCTAGTAATATGGGTGTTGTTGTTTAGCCTTAGGCCTTAATATCTATTACTTTTGTTTAAAAAAGTAAGTTAAGAGGTTTAGTAGTGTACACTGAGTTTGCCAGGTGGACTGTTGATTAGTTGATCAGTAATTTCCTCTCCTATTGTGTTATCTGTAGCTCACGGCATGTCTGTAGAAAGCTGTAGATGGGTATCAGTGAACATTCCTGTGGGGTGTCACTGATTTATGTGTGTGCTGGTGCCGAAAAGACTATTTGAAGTGTTCCTCTTGCCAAATCATGGTTTGTTTTGAATCTAGTTATTGACAACTAGTGTGGTTAGAAATGGAGTATAATGATCTTTTTATAAAATATTTGTGTCTAATATAACTACAATATGACATAACTAACATACAAAAGTATAGAGATGTAACGATTAAAGGCGGAGTCCACGATGTTTGAAAAACGCTTTGGAAAAGGAGACGGGCCGACTACCAAAACACACTTATAGCCAATCAGCAGTAAGGAGAGTGTCTACTAACCGTCATCGTTGCCTGGGTTGCGTATGTGTGGGGCGGGTCTATCAACAGAAGGTCCAGATTCTATTGGGGTAGGGGCGTGTTTGTTTAGGTGATTTCAAATATCAACATTGGCTTTCAAACATCGTGGACTCCGCCTTTAACAGTTTAATGGTTAATTGCGATAAAAATGTTGAACAGATAGTATTATTGTGTATTTCTTAAATACGTTTAACCGTGCCAGTGTCACGGCTCAAAAAACCCCGTCCAACATCAGCCAATTTAAGCAATAACGTGAGACAAACCAAGACAGATCCATCTTTTCTATTCATTTTACATAAAATGATGCGATCTGATGATGAGTTTAATGCTCCTTTCTACTCTGTTTGTTTCTTCTGCGATTGCTGTGAGCGTAGATGTTGTGCAACTTAAAGGAACACACCCAGATTTTGGGATTTTAGCATATTCACTGTATCCCCCAGAGTTAGATAAGTCCATACATACCTTTCATATCACCTTGTTATTTGTACACGGTGTGACTGTTCAAATCACAACATATAAATAGGAAAATGTTCACGTTATTTTGTCATTTATTGGGAGCAGTTTGCTAGGCTAGCTGGAGCCATTCACTTCCAGACTTTGTGCTAAGCTAAGCTAGCGGGGGCTGCGTCAGACAGAGTTACAGCACACATGGGGATGAGAAAGGTATGTATGGACTTATCTAACTCTGGGGGATACGGTGAAAAGCTTAATTCCCAAAATCTGGGCGTGTTCCTTTAATCCTGGACCATAAAGTAGACATACACAGACAGATGCTTGCGGATTTGTTTTGGTTTTATATGAAAATCTGATTTACTCACTTGTGTTTTATCTAAACTAGATGAACCCCAATCTCATGACCCCAAATGTGCCATGATTCATGTTAATTATTTGATGTTTATGCGAACAAAAGTGTCAAATAAATTACATTTCTAGAAATTGTTCACAAAACCATGATAATATTAATAAAAAGGGTGATTTTGCATAATGCGCTTTGATTGTGTAGCTGGTTAAGTGTGTTCTGATTGGACAGCAGCTTAGCTTAGCTGGTGACTGGCACATTCCTGAGGGCGGAGGTTAGTCAAAAACTCTTATATTGACGTAATTTATCCGAGAGGGCTGTAGTCAAAAACAGAAGTTCTCTGTAGTTCTTGCAGTGGGGGCCACTAAAAATTTGAACCACTGGCTTAACCGGGCCAATAGAAAACATCTTTAGTGCTAATCCTTGCTAATTGCACCTCTCCCAAACAGACAGCATTCCAAAAGTGTGTGAACAAAAAGTAATTTAAGCATCATTTTGGTTTCTGCAATCTTGTGGGTGTTTGTGTTTACCCACTGTACAGTCACTTTATCATGCAAACATGCCCTTTAAGGTAGCAGTTCTTCTTCCTCTACTATGTAGAGATTTGCATACAGCATCTCTTCAGTGAAACGATGTTTGGAAAGTTCATTTGATTTGTCTGTTTAATTTGTCAAGTTTTATTCCTTTAATACCTGATCCATCAAATAAGCTCAACTGTTACTTAGGGGCTTGGTATTAAGATGTGTTTTCGTCGATCGGATCATGAGTGGACGAGAGAGACCCATCACGTTTACACCTGGTACTCTTTTGTCCACTTTCGACCGCTTCTGTCCTGAATACTGTGAGGGGGTGGTCTGTCAAGAGACTCGAGACGGTGGGCGAGTCTCTCTGCTGTCATTTAAACGCGAGTGGGAGTATTGATGAGTTTATATGGATGCGAACTAATATTATGTCAGACTCCACTGCTTTTGTTGTAAGTAAACATGCTGTACAATGTTTTGTACATGTATATGTTAGAGCTTTCTCTGAATTTTCAGCGCAATTGATGAAATAGGATCGCGCAACTTTCACACGTACGCTTGCAAAATTAAACTGCGGAGATCAGCCACTTTAGTTTAATCAATGAAAGGCTAAAAATAGCGTTGTACACCGTGTTTTCGCGCCAGAAGTCAGAAAAGACGTAAAACGTTGTTTTCAGTACCTCAGATTATATAAATGGGCAGAGAGAACGCAGTCCGTCTGGCTGTTCGAACACATTCAACAACATGTGCATTTACACTACAAAAGCAATCTGATCGAAAAGGTTTTCGACTACCTCTGAATGTGGTTAAAAGTGGACGTAAGTGGACGAGCTCAAACCGTTTTGAACACCGTTTACACCTGGCATTAACGTCGTCCACTTGTGATCCGATCAACGAAAATGCATATTAATCCCAAGTGTAAACAGCCTCTTAATTCAAGTCACAGCTTCCATTGGCGACACCTCATGAGTAGTGCGACCGGGAGATGTAACACATTTAACTACAGATGAGGAAAAATTCAATCAGGTGCCCAGGTTATGAAAAGAGGAAAGATAAGGAGAAACGTGCAAAAGATATAAGTAGCCTACATTATGTGTATGTAGCTTACACATCTCAGTATGAGTGTATGAAGTGTACTGTATCTAAAAATTTTTAATATGGTTTCAGTGGTTTTCTTGTGTATGCAGATATTTCTTCAGACGACGGCGTGTTTACGGACTTATTTTTTTTAAATGAGGAATAAAAGATTGGATAGGGAAAACTCTGGCTTTGTGTGAATGTGGCCTTAGCCAGTTTGGAAACCTTGCTTGCTCATGGAAACACTGTTGCCAGATCTGTGATCATTACCACAACACAACACGATGTCTCGGGAGGATAAATAAGACATTTCTGCTATTTTAACATTTCAACTTATTACAGGCTTCATGTTTTCCCAAGTGGGTGAAAGTGCATTAGAGATAACATATCTGACTCAGTTGACCAGGTAAACATGAACTCTCTATCTTTCTGGGATTTCAGGGGACCCAGTGGTGTCTCTTTGATCCTTTGCCTATTTTAACAACCGGCCCTAACTGTATGTTTAAGAGAAAATCCCACATACAAGCATCCCTTATACTATATACTATGTCTGAATTGAATTGTTACCTGGTGAATCGTAATTGAATCGAATTGTGAGAGCAGTGCAAAAATGCACACCCCTAATATCTTTCACGGATTAAGGTTGATCTTTTGGGTTAAAAAAACTGCCAATGTGCAATTGGTTGCTGTAACAAATAAGTTATTACTAAAAAATTGTCAAAGTTTTTCAATTGTCACTTGTAGCACAGATTTACCGGTAAATCTTAATTTGAGAGATATTTTGTAATATTGCACATTACTTTGTTGCATTTGTCTAAAGAAAGTGCCTGATAAGGTTTATTATTAAACGGCAATATGAAGTTATGCAACGTACCTGCTGTTTGAAACCTTGTTTTGCACAACAGCTTTTTATTTACTGTTCTTTAACCTAATAGTTTCCTTGACTTTAGTGTCTACCATTCACCTTTATGCATTTATTCAAATCACAAATTGCACATCTATTCTTACACCATTGGCAAAATTTTTTGCTTGTTTTAAGCATTTTTGTGAAACAAATACGACAATATTACAAAACAAATTGCAGTTTTTCATTTTATTTTCATGGCGACTTTTAAAATGTATGTTTTTTGTCTAAAAACTAGAGTCTTTTAGGTCGTTTTACTCATCAAGAAACATCATCTTAATTTAGGAATTTTTAAATATTTGTACTGAAAACAAAACAAAAATACTAAGTAAGTGTAACAGGGTGTGCTTTAATGAAAGCGGAGAAAGTGTGAATCCATATGCAAAAGGTGTTTATTAAGTAAAATCCCATAAAGGGCCAGCAACCAAATCCAAACAGGGTAATCCACAAACAGAATCCAAGTACAGGCAAAGGTTCAAGGCAGGCAGCAAAACAGGCAGAATCCAAAATACAGGCAATGGTCAAAAAACAGGAACAGATACAGGTAACAGGTTTAACAGATCAACAGATATCAGAATCAGACAGGTAACAGGTTGGGCTTACTATGTATAATATTCAGCCGGGAACAGGTGAGCAGGAAGTGACTAATATACAAAACATACAGGAAGTGTGAAGCGTGACATGGCATGATGAATATCAAAATAAAAGTCAGAACAGAGCAGGGTATCAAAATAAAAGTCCAAAATACACAGAACACAAGTAAACACAGAACAAAACCTTACAGAACCCCCCCTCTAAAGGGCGACTCCCGGAGCCCAACAAACAAATCATAAAGTCCAATAGAGGGTGGGCGGGCGGGCCAGGACCTCTTGGCAATGGCAGGACAGTTCAGGAGAGGTCCTGGGTCATGAGGCAGATGCGGGCCTGGGTCATGAGGCAGATGCGGGCCTGGGTCATGGGGCAGATGCGGGCCTGGGTCATGGGGCAGATGCGGGCCTGGGTCATGGGGCGGGCTTGGACCTGGGTCATGGGGCGGGCTAGGACCTGGGTCATGGGGCAGGCTAGGACCTGGGTCATGGGGCAGGCTAGGACCTGGGTCATGGGGCAGGCTAGGACCTGGGTCATGGGGCAGGCTAGGACCTGGGTCATGGGGCAGGCTTGGAGCTATATCATGGGGCAGGCTAGGACCTGGGTCATGGGGCAGGAATAGACCTGGAACACAGGGAGAGGAAGGGTCCGAGCACACTTCGGTCTCCGCCTTGGTGTCCTCTGCCTCCTCCCTGTGTCCGGGTACTACCCCCCCCCAAAAAAAACTTGGGAAAGCTCCCAAAGCCCAGGGTGGCGATGTCCCAGGTGGTGGACCAGATGAATCAGACAAGACAGGTGAGTCGGGCAGGACAGACGAATCAGATGAGTCGGGCAGGACAGACGAATCAGATGAGTCGGGCAGGACAGACGAATCAGATGAGTCGGGCAGGACAGACGAATCAGATGAGTCGGGCAGGACAGACGAATCAGATGAGTCGGGCAGGACAGACGAATCAGATGAGTCGGGCAGGACAGACGAATCAGATGAGTCGGGCAGGACAGACGAATCAGATGAGTCGGGCAGGACAGACGAATCAGATGAGTCGGGCAGGACAGACGAATCAGATGAGTCGGGCAGGACAGACGAATCAGATGAGTCGGGCAGGACAGACGAATCAGATGAATCAGATGGATTAGATGAATCAGAAGAATCAGAGGAGTTGGGCGGATCAGGTGAATCAGGCAGATCAGGTGAATCAGGCATGTCAGGTGAATCAGGCAGGTCAGGTGAATCAGGCAGGTCAGGTGAATCAGGCAGGTCAGGTGAATCAGGCAGGTCAGGTGAATCAGGCAGGTCAGGTGTATCCGGCAGGTCAGGTGAATCCGGCAGGTCAGGTGAATCGGGCAGATCAGGTGAATCGGGCAGATCAGGTGAATCGGGCAGATCAGGTGAATCGGGCAGATCAGATGAGTCGGGCAGATCAGATGAATCAGATGGGTCAGATGAGGCAGAGGATTCCGGTGGGTCAGATTCAGAGCCTGGAGGAACACAGGGGACAAACGAGCAGAAGGCAGACCAGACGCACCACAGGGCTATGGCAAATTCAGAAATAACAGAGTCCATGAGACATACCTCTGTGGTCTTCGGTTCAAGCAGGGTGGCCATCTGGACGTCAGGTGCTGGATGAGTAGTAGCCCTCATGAGTGCAGGTGTGGTTGTGATGATGGCCCTCTGAGTCTCAGGTGCAGGGATAACAGTAGCTCTCTCCAAAACAGGTGCGAGTGCAGAGACAGGCAGGATGGCGGCCATTTTGGGAACAGGCATGGTGGCGGCCATTTTGGGAGCAGGCATGGTGGCGGCCATTTTGGGAGCAGGCATGGTGGCGGCCATTTTGTGATCAGGCATGACTTTAACAGGTTTGGGCAGAACGGGCAGAACATGGCTAGGTGTGTGGTGAATATTCCCAGGTTCATTATCCACCACACCCACAGTGAACGGAGAACCACACAACAGCAGGGCAAAGTCAATATAACTCTCCAGGGACCAGGCAGACATATCATGGGGCATACATAAACGCAACCATTCGTCCAAAGCATTATAGAACAGGTTCTTCAGAGTAATGTCATCAAAATGTACCTTGTAACTCAAGTCCAAAAAATCCTTAACATACTCCTCAATGGGGCGGTGGTTCTGGCGTAGTGCAAGCAGGGCAAAAATGGGTTTCATGGTGCTGGTGGGAGATTACAAACCTTCGCTGGATTCCGGGTTATGGCTGAATATTCTGTAACGGGGGTTGCTTTAATGAAAGCGGAGAAAGTGTGAATCCATATGCAAAAGGTGTTTATTAAGTAAAATCCCATAAAGGGCCAGCAACCAAATCCAAACAGGGTAATCCACAAACAGAATCCAAGTACAGGCAAAGGTTCAAGGCAGGCAGCAAAACAGGCAGAATCCAAAATACAGGCAATGGTCAAAAAACAGGAACAGATACAGGTAACAGGTTTAACAGATCAACAGATATCAGAATCAGACAGGTAACAGGTTGGGCTTACTATGTATAATATTCAGCCGGGAACAGGTGAGCAGGAAGTGACTATATACCAAACAGACAGGAAGTGTGAACTGAAACATGGCATGATGAATATCAAAATAAAAGTCAGAACAGAGCAGGGTATCAAAATAAAAGTCCAAAATACACAGAACACAAGTAAACACAGAACAAAACCATTACAGTAAGAAAGTAATTTTTTGCAATGTGGACCTCAGCAACGAGCTTCTCCACAGTGTCATCTGCCATTTTAAATATGCGTGCACTTTAAATTCGAATAGATTTGATTGTCCGCCAATTGTTAATCAGTTAGGAAAAAATTAACTCCAAAACTGATCCCAACGATATCGTTCCTTGCATCTTTATTATTATAGTTGTGGTGTGTTTTTTTTTTTCAAAACTGCATTATTTTATCATCCATAGTGTGAGCGACTCTTAGCTCGGCATAGTTTGTTGGTTGAACTTGACTTTGTTTGTCAGTAATCAGAACTCAAAACGATTGACGCAAACTAAACCGTTTGGTTTGAGTGGTTTACATACATTAGCGTTGTCTTACTGTAGGTCTTAGTGTAGGACTTTAATAAAACTGCCATTGTGCGTATTTTGTAAGCTAATTTATTCTCTGCGAGCCTGAATAGACCTTGAGGTACAGATTGGTAATGTCTCACTAAGGAGAATACATTTCAGAAGGATTTCTTTTAATTAATTCTGTGCTCCACAGACTTTATTTGTGCTAAAAGCGTTCCCTCGGGTCTTGTCTACATCACGATAGGTTCAAACTATGATCCACGTGCGTCACGGTACCTGCATGTGTCTGTCACCTGCAGGTTACGCTCCTTAAAAGCAGACAGAGTCTAAAGTTCATTCCTCTATCAGATGTGTTCTCCACCCGCCCATGGGTGTGTGTCTCCACCTCTATCTCTCTTTTTTTTTTTAAAGCAGCCGGCTAGTTTCAGCCAGGGATGACAAATGAATGAGTACACGAATGAACTAAGACGCTAAGATTTTTGGTGAAACAGGACTTATTTCATGTATGTTTGATGGACTTTTGTATTGTCTGGCTGAGCTCTGCTTCTACATGTCCTGTGTGGAAATCTACTACAAGATTTAGTTGATAGGATGTTTTGGTTTTTCTCTCCACAGGTGTCCCTTTTCTTTAGGAGGCGACAGCTTCACTGGAAGCCGAAGATAAGGAAAGCGAGAGAGACCATGTTTTAGAGAAACCCGTGCTGGAAGCCCATTTTCTACAATGAACAATGAGGACGAGTTTTATGATGCCGTCACAGGTGAGGACTCATTTTTTGATATCCACATTGACATATATATTCGGACTTCTCCGGATGTGCCCTTCTTTTTTTTTGAGGAACAAGTTGCTTGGATTGGTCCAAACGTTTTTTTTTAAAGGAAGTGTGGTATAGTTTTTATAGACGATTTGTAAATTTGTATCCCTGTAGCTTAACTGGTAGGGCATTGTGTCAGCAAAGGTCAAGGGTTTGATTCCCAGGGGATACGCTTTTACTGATCAAAATGTATGAATGCACAATAAGTTGTTTTGGATAAAATCCATAAATGTAATGTTTATGCCTAATAGTGCAATGGTATACAGGATATGAATTTAAAGATACAAATTTTCACAGGAGGACTAACTCCAAAAGCTCAGCACTACTAACTAAAGCACGGTTGGTCGACTAATCTGTTTCTGAAAGGAAGCTTAAATTGTATTTAGGATGTAATATCACTTCAGTCACGCAAGTCTGTCAAGAAAACGTCACGTTCATTCATTCAACTGTAGCTCAGGAGTCAACAGCTGTGTTTCATGGACGATCTCATTTGGCCCCCATTGTGAGTGTTTTGGACACTGTTGACTTTGGCCGTCGACCGTGTGTTTGTTATAGCAGAGCGGCCGTGACACGGGACGCTGATCTGGTGTTGGCTTACCTCTGTTGATGGCTTCAATTATGTAGCGTTCAGACAGTCTGATGGCTTCTGTCATTACTGAGATGCAATGCGATTAAAACAAACACTAAGTGATAAAAAAGGACTTTGGTAGGTCAATGCGTGTTTAAAAACGTAGAAATGAAGTTAAGAGTCATCTTACGATTTGTTGTCTCTATCAGGCTTGGATTCAGATGCATCTTGTGAAGGCACATCAGAATGCAGTTTTAAAGATGCTGTAGTCACTCAGAAGAACAATGGTGTGGTTCCTCAGGAGAATGGAATCAAGAACCGCAGGTATGGCCAGATTCCAGAGCGCCGAACCATGTCCCTGATCTTTTTCTAGTTGTCTTTCATGCTTTAATCTTTCTTTATCTCTTTGCTTTGTTTCACTGTCACTGCATTTTTTTCTTGTTTACCACTAATGGGTTTCTTCATGGATCATATGTTGTATCTCAGGCATACTTTTCACTGGGAAGGGATTGTATGTTTGTGTCAATGAAAAAATATTGTTCCTCTGCCCATCAGGTTGTGTCTTCCTGCCCCTATGTTCTCCAGAACGGATTTTAGCATATGGAGCATCCTCAAGAAGTGTATTGGACTGGTAAGATATAGGGATTCACCGAAATCAAAATTCTTGGCCGAAATCCGAAAAAGAGGAAATCAAGGCAGAAAAACCGAAACCGAAATAAATTATTATGCCAATTATTAGTACAAATGCATTTATTGCTATCTGTGTACTAACTTTACTAGGGGTGTGTGACGGATCACAGATCGGATTATTTTTCAGATCAGCAAAAAGGGGGTGGGGAAAATCTAATAACAAATAAAGAAATTGCAAACATGTATAAAAAAGAACAAAGTTGCACATTAATAAGTGCTAACATTAGCATTAGGTACAGAAATCGAATTAAATGAGCCATAACACTGTCTTTATTGTATACATTAAATATAATATTAATTTTAGAGCTACAGAAGTGATTTTTTTTCTTTGTCTTGGTTTGTTTGATTAACATTAATGACACAGACTTAAGTAGGTTAATTGAGGTTACTGTCTCTTTAAATAAGCAGAGACTGGTTTATGACTGTAATCTATACATACACTTAAGACATAAACAAATGTTTTTATTAGAAAAAGAATACTTTGAAGATCATTTTGTTTATATGTGCCCTGTCAATAACAGAAAGATTTTACGTTCGCTTGTTTACGTCTCACTCGTGTGTGCACTATTGAGGGCACTTAAACGCGCCATTTTCGGACGAAAATTTTCGGTGGCCGAATATTCGGTGCATCCCTAGTAAGATTGTATACAGTAACTCATGAATATTGTAAAACACTAACTGCGTTTCCATTACTCTTCAAATTGCGCAAATTGAAATGCGCCTAATTTCGCATAAACTCCCATATATCGCAAAAATTATATTGTTTTTATGCATGGGTGATATGGTTTTTCAGGCATGAACAGGTCACCTGACATGCGCAAAAGTCACATGATCGTTCTTTTAAAAGGTGTGTTCGAATGTGGCGTCACAAGAACCGAAGCGCATGACATCAAAATACAACAAAAGCGATTGGGGAGTTGACTGTTCTGTATGCTTTCGAATCACTCTTGCAGTATTTTGATGTCATCCGCATATTAGTCTGGGCTACACCATATTAAGATAAAGGAGCTGGATGTAAGATTTTGAATCAAACATAAGGTCTGTTTACACACACACATAGCTACTGAAAAGAGCTGCTCTGAGAAACGGTCAATCAGAGCAGAGCTCAACATTATTATTCATGACCCTTTCATATAAGGTGGTAATAGACCCTTTCATTCTGGGGGCAAATTCTAGGGTTGTAAATGGACATGTAAAATTTTGCACTTAATAAAGCCAAAAAACTTCTGTCTAGATATCAGAGAACAATTATTAAACATATTGTTTCAATGCACTCTTTGGCATCTTTAAATGAGACGCCAATGGACCATAAATGCGACCTCTGGTTAATACAACCTCCAAAATAAGCCGTAGAACGAGGTATATATATATGCACACGAGCGGATTTGGAATTTGCAATCAACAAAAACATTGCAAACTTAAAATTTAGCAGATAAACTTTCAATCTTATTTGCGCTTTTGTGTGTGTCTGGCAACCCGAGAGAGGGGGGAGAATAAAGTCGCATTCACATTACAAGCGACTTTGTCGCTGTGTGTCGCTCGTTTCTTTCAACGAGGTTGTTAGGTGGTGTTTTAAATCTGGGTGTCATAAACAAACAAGTAATGTCCACTCCAGTAACTGACAAGAGATTGATGACGTGAACTCCACTGCTTCACTCTCATTGGTAGTCGCTCCAGAAAGTCCCTCATCATTTGCATAAAGTTAAACTTTTATCAACGTTGACGCGCGACTGGACACGCCCAATCCGGTCGCCAACAGTCACTTTCGCTTGTGTCGCAAAGTCGTAAAGCTTCCATTGAAATCAATGAGATTGTCGCTCTGCTACTGCTAGTCGCTGCTAATGTGAATGCAGCTTAAGGGGTGATTCACATATCGCTTCTTTTGTGCGCTCAAGTTCGTTATTTCAAATGTAGGCGCGCGGTATGGCTGCTTTTAACGGAACCGTTTTTTTCCAGGTGCGTCCACGCCGCATCAAATTTCAACATTTCAACTTTTCAGAATGCCGCAAGTGCATCGCAGGTCATGTGACAAGAACCGATGCGCCTAGCGTTTTTTGGCACGGCATGTGAATGGCTCAATGATTTTGAATTTAGACTGCAATACCAAGTTCAGCCGCTAGAGGTCAATGTTACATACAGCCCCTTTAAACACACCTGTCGCAATGGTTTTTGAAATGACTTATCAACAAAATTACTTTTTTATAACATCGGTTAATGGAATAGTGTTTTGTTGACATTTATAAAATAATGCTAAAGTTTTGCGCACATAGAAACGCTGCTATTGTTGCATGTCAAACCTGTGAAAGCAGGTTTACTAAATCATACTAAAACGCATGAATGATGTTGTAAAGTTACCGTACGATCCTTGTGAAATAAATATGAATTGCAATGAAATCATGTTCGTTTAGCATTCTGCTTAAAGCTGCTGTGGTTGATTTTGCTCATATTGTTTTTATGGTGATGTTATAGGAACTGTCCAAGATCACCATGCCCATTGTGTTCAACGAGCCCTTGAGCTTTCTACAGAGAATCGCAGAGTATATGGAGCACACATACCTCATTCAAAAAGCCTGCGACCAGTCAGACTCTATAGAGAGGATGCAGGTAACACCATACACATGCACCTTTCATATAAAATTGTAAAAAATAATGCTGATCAAGAATTTATGCCTTTGTGTCATGTAATGGCAAGAGCAGGTTTTCTTCTCATTAGACCATTCATTTCCTGTTTTGTGTTTCATATGACCTTGGACCAGAAAACCAGTCATAAAAAATTTTATATTTGTGCATCATCAATTTGAATAAAGAAGTTTTTTCTTGATGTATGATTTGTTAGGATAGGACAATATTTGGCTCAGATACAACTATTTGAAAATCTGGAATCTGGGGGGGGCAAAAAACAAAATATTGAGAAAATCGCCTATGAAGTTGTACAGATGAAGTCCTTAGCAACTGCATCCACTCACAAAAATTAAATTTTGATATATTTACGGTAGCACTCTTTACTTTATATCTCAATGATTTTTGGCATAAGAAGAAAAATAGATAATTTTGTCCCTCAAAAAGAATTGTTGGCTATTGCTACAAATATACCTGTGCAACTTAAAGGTACCCTCCACTTTTTTGGAAAGTATGCTCATTTTCCAGCTCCTCTAGAGTTAAACGTTTAATTTTTTGCAGTTTTGGGGTCCATTCGGCCGATCTCCGGGTCTGGCGGTGCCACTTTTGGCATGGCTTAGCATAATCCATTGAATCTGATAAGACCATTAGCATCGCACAAAAAAATAGCCAAGGAGTTTCTATATTTTTCCTATTTGAAACTTGGCTCTTCTGCGCTGTGTAATATCATTGCGACTGCTGCAGTCATGTTACGGCAGCAAAGTCCTTGATTATTACGCCAGAATGAGAGTATAGTTTCTAGACATATCGGCCTAGAAAATGACAACTTTTAATTTTCTGTCGGTCTTAGTACAAGATGTAACTACAGACGAGTCAAGTTTTAAATAGGAAAAATTGTAAAACTCTTTGGTTATTTTTTTAGCGCGATGCTAATGGTCTAATCAGATTCAATGAATTATGCTAAGCTATGCTAAAAATGGTACCGCCAGACCCGGAGATCAGCTGAATGGATTCCAAAACAGTAAAAATTAAATGTTTATCTCTGGGGAAGCTGGAAAATGAGCATTTTTTTTAAAGTGTCCCTTTAAGACTGGTTTTGTGGTCCATGGTTACAAATCTAAACCATACATTTAATCTACCTGTGCACTTATAATGTCACAATGGCTATTACCATGTTGTTCTGTATGTGGGAACCTTCGGATGACCTAAAGCGTTTCAATAAACACTGTGTGGGATGAAGTATGTTGATTTGGTGTATACATATAAACTGCAGGAAAAAGTGAAGTAAACTTACACTGCAGATTAACCATTTTACTGATGTAGTTTTAAGTGTCATCACGTATTGATTCATATAACTGTGTGTGTGTGTGTATAGGAAGATGTTTATTCTGTGCAGTATGCTAGTATTACAATTGAAACACAGCCATCATTCGCTTTAATAGAACATCATCATCTGTTTTTCTCCCAAGACGATAGCTGCCTTCGCCGTGTCTGCAGTCGCCTCTCAATGGGACAGAACTGGCAAACCCTTTAACCCCCTTTTAGGAGAGACCTACGAACTTACACGGTACAGACAATAGGACAATAACAGAAACTCTCTCGATGAGATTTGAGGATGTTAGATCAAGATTGCGGGTTGACCGTTCTATACGTTTATGCAACTTCACTTCTCCTTCCCCATAACGTTTCCTTCCTCTGCTCTACAGAGAGGATCAGGGTTTCAGGCTGATCTCGGAACAGGTGAGTCACCATCCGCCCATCAGCGCCTTCCACACAGAGGGTCTGACGGGTGACTATGTGTTCCATGGCTCCATCTACCCTAAACTTAAGTTCTGGGGCAAGAGCGTGGAGGCAGAACCGAAAGGAACCATCACGCTAGAGCTTCTCAAGTGAGTCGAACACACATATGTTAGCACTGCATGTAAAGCGACCTGATGGGTCATGACCAAGGGGCAACCATCCCTAGACAGGTGTGGTTTCTGTAACCAGCCACCTCAGCTTCAGCCTCTTTGCTCATTTTTGTTTATTTGTAAGGGTTGTGCCAAGTGACACTGCCAACAAGGCAACAGCAGGCTTTGCCAACTATTGGTTTTAAAAATGCTCTTGGGTGACGTCACGAACATTAGGTCCGTATTTTGTTACCACTTGATGCCAAATGTGAGTTGTTGTTGTTTTACTGTACAGTCTGGAACAACCAGCTCTCCTGGTGTTTTAATAAAAGCTGTATTAATTGCATGCTTGAGATGCTCTTTGGATGAGTCACATCGACAGCCTTCTCACATGTGCATGTGTCTTCGCAGCCATAAGGAGGCATATACATGGACCAACCCTTTCTGTTGTGTACACAACGTCATTCTGGGTAAACTGTGGATTGAGCAATACGGCACTGTAGAAATTGTCAATCACAGTACTGCCACACCTACACTTTGAGATGTTTGTATATGTTATGAATGTACAATTTTAGATGTGGGTTTTTCTGTGATTTTTTTTCAGTACTGGAGAGAAATGTGTTCTGAACTTTAAACCCTGTGGGATGTTTGGAAAAGAGCTGCACAGAGTTGAAGGTTACATCCAGGACAAAAGGTGAGATCATTCATGGTATCGAACTGTATATCTGATGTTCAGTCACGTATGACCCTGTTCTAGAAACGATATTGCTAATAAAAGCGGTTCAATCGCTGGTCTTTGCATCACATGAATCGCGTGACCAATGTTTGGTCTGTTGTTTTTATCAAATCTTTCAATCGTTTAAATGATTAGAAAACATCCTGAACCTGAGGTTTTATAACCAAGCACATTACTTATTAACTTTGACCCGATGTGGCATACTTGGCTACAAATGTTCTGGCTACAGTAACACCTTGTGTATACAGCAGAGCAGGACTATGTAAATATTGCTTCTGTTTATTCATTTTAAATATCCTAATATTATATATATAACTGTATAGTATTAAAGGTGCATGCAGTACAGAAAAGCAAGATAATATACATAACTATATTATCAGTGGTGTATAAAGACCTTACAAAATGACCTGTATTGTTTTTATTATCTTTAATGAGCTGTTTTATCTACATACATTGCGGGTCTCCTTACATTGAAGTCGCATCATGTTTCTACAGTAGCCCTAAACGTACAAACTGCTCTACAGAGCGCATTTTGTCACTACGATGTCTTAGGCGACGACATGTTTGTCCTTTGGTGGCTACCGTAGCTTCTCTATGCATGTCGAAGCTGTGGATTTGTAGCCGTTGGTTGCAATTCACAGTCTCACCACTAGATGTCGCTAAAAATCTACACAGTTCACCTTTAAATGCTCATCCTAACAAACGCTGTTTCCTATGTGTATGTTTTGTGTGCAGTAAGAAGAAGCGCTGTGTGATCTATGGGAAATGGACGGAGTGTATGTGGAGCGTAGACCCACAGGTGTATGACGCCCACCGCAAACTCGAGAAGAAAGGAACGACAGACACTAAAAAACAAAAACCGGTGAGAAGAAAAATAACAAGCAGACGTGTAACAGCCAGTTTTACCCTTGACCGCTAACACGTAGGTTTTGTCTGAAATAGCTTCCTGTATCCTTAGAGTGCACTATTTAAGGTGACAGCAATTTTGTAGTTGTGTCTGAAATTATAGTCGACATTACCAACTTGATTGCACTTATTCAGTCCCATAATGCACTGCAATAATGAGTGTACAAATGATGTATACTCAATAGCTACTCCCTACTGTTCATCGCGTGCCAAATGAACACTCATGTCTTGATTTATACACTCACCTAAAGGATTATTAGGAACATCATACTAATACTGTGTTTGACCCTCTTTCGCCTTCAGAACTGCCTTAATTCTACATGGCATTGATTCAACAAGGTGCTAAAAGCATTCTTTAGAAATGTTGGTCCATATTGATATGATAGCATCTTGCAGTTGATGGAGATTTGTGGGATGCACATCCAGGGCACGAAGCTCCCGTTCCACCACATCCCAAAGATACTATATTGGGTTGAGATCTGGTGACTGTGGGGGCCATTTTAGTACAGTGAATTCATTGTCATGTTCAAGAAACATATTTGAAATGATTCGAGCTTTGTAACATGGTTCATTATCCTGCTGGAAGTAACCATCAGAGGATGGGTACATGGTGGTCATAAAGGGATGGACATTGTCAGAAACAATGCTTAGGTAGGCCGTGGCATTTAAACGATGCCCAATTGAAACTAAGGGGCCTAAAGTGTGCCAAGAAAACATCTCCCACACCATTACACCACCACCTCCAGCCTGCACAGTGCTAACAAGGCATGATGGATCCATGTTCTCATTCTGTTTACGCCAAATTCTGACTCTACCATCTGAATGTCTTAACAGAAATCGAGACCCATCAGACCAGGCAACATTTTTCCAGTTTTCAACTGTCCAATTTTGGTGAGCTCGTGCAAATTGTAGCCTCTTATTCCTATTTGTAGTGGAGATGAGTGGTACCCGGTGAAGTCTTCTGCTGTTGTAGCCCATCTTTCAAGGTTGTGCGTGTTGTGGCTTCACAAATGCTTTGCTGCATACCTCGGTTGTAACAAGTGATTATTTCAGTCAAAGTTGCTCTTCAATCAGCTTGAATCAGTCAGTCCATTCTCCTCTGACCTCTAGCATCAACAAGGCATTTTCGACCACAGGACTGCCGCTTTCTGGATGTTTTTCCCTTTTCACACCATTCTTTGTAAACCCTAGAAATGGTTGTGTGTAAAAATCCCAGTAACTGAGCAGATTGTGAAATACTCAGACCGGCCCGTCTGGCACCAATAAACATGCCACGCTCAAAATTGCTTAAATCACCTTTCTTTCCCATTCTGACGTTCAGTTTGGAGTTCAGGAGATTGTCTTGACCAGGACCACACCTCTAAATGCATTGAAGCAACTGCCATGTGATTGGTTGATTAGATAATTGCATTAATAAGAAATTTAACAGGTGTTCCTAATAATCCTTTATCTGAGTGTAGTACAGGAGAGGTATTGCATTTTGTCGCAATGTACGAGTCACATAAACTATGCTTTGCATGGCTGTGCCTTCAACCGTGCACGTACGCTCACATACACATAACAACGAACTAATAATCCTGGCTTCAGTGTCCCTAAACACTTTTTCGGACCTAATGTAGGGAATAGTGAATGAGGGTATAGAGGGCTATTTCAGACACAGTTTTAGTGTAATTTACGTTGTTTTCCCTTTTAATTCTTCTATGTAAGTTCACAGCATGGTAACATAGTGACATAGACCAGTAGACTTTCTGTTGTGCATTTGTTCAAGAAGCCAGCATGATATCCTGACTGTAGTGCTAAGAGGCAGTTATGGATACTTTATGGCCAACAGATTGTGGACAGACTCAGTCTTGTAATAAACGTATTTCAGTTATTCTTGTAAGACTTAGTAAAACATTTTTTTTTGGACCTTACTTTGTGTACTGATCAACCCAGATTGTTACAGCAAGGTTTGAGGCGAAATGACGTTAGTGTATATGTAGCAAGTTTTTATTGCAATACAGAGGGATGTCCACATACTTTGTGTACATCTTAAATCCTTTAAAGAATAATGAAGTTTAAGGTATTCTTGACTGTTTGTATTGGTGTGTATAGCTTAGATATGTGCTAATGTGTGTACACAACAATTGTGTGTTGGACGGGACCAGAGAGGCACACAGTTGCATTTCTTATTCTTCAGGGTGTGTAGCTGTAAATGTTTGTCCCTTTAGAAGAGTGACTCATTTATTTTATGTGAATAGTTAGTTTAGTTGACTTCTTGTCACTCTCTGTGTATGTCTGTAGATAATTTGAATGACTGTATTGTGTGAATGTTATTCACACCATAAAGTATTTTTACACCGCCCTTAGTAATACTTTCTTCTGATTGGTCAATTCTGTCGTCAAATAATAGTTTTTTCTTGCTGGAAACTGTTTTGTAAATACTGTATATTCATATAGGAGGAGACAGATGGATCTGTCAATGAGGATGCTGATGAAATGCCTGAGGTACAGGAGACCGTGGCAGTGATTCCTGGCAGCACATTACTTTGGAGAATATCATCTAGACCACCTCATTCAACAGAGGTACACACACACACACATCATTTATTGACACTTATAGATTTATCAATACAAAATGCCAAAGTTGAAATTCTGGTTTCCTCTCAAGAGTTGACAAACTCTTAAACTTCTGCATTCCTTTTGTTCACTTCTAGATGTATAACTTCACTAATTTTGCGATGACACTGAACGAATTGGAACCTGGCATGGAGGGAGTGCTGGCACCAACAGACTGCCGCTTACGGCCTGACATCAGAGCCATGGAGAATGGCAACATGGGTAATGAAGTCATTTAAGCAAAACCCTAAAACTGTCTTGTAGCGCCCCCTGCTGTTTAATACATGCAAAACATAACTTAAAGGTCACATAACACACAGGGGCTAAAGCCAGGACTAGGCCTTAGTTATATTTGGACATTTAAGTCGTTTTTACAAACACATCTTACAAAAAACATTACATGTGTGACAAACAATGGCACTGGTGTATTTTTGAATATGTTAGAGCAAGCTGTTTTAAGTTAAGACATCTCAAATAAGCATTTTAGTCTGGGACTAGCTTAAGCCCTGTCTGTTTCTGCTAATCTCATGTTAATCTTGAGTACCTACAGAGTAGTACTGCATCCTTCATATCTCTGAAGAGTCTTTAGTTTTATCAGATTTATAAAAGACAGATCAGCTGTACTGCTACTTTCTCGGAAAAACCCAACCCTCGAGGTGTACCACGGGTGGCGCAAGCAAGCAACACACACAAAACATTATCCAACTATCTTTGGATAAATTATGATTCACTGCATGTTTGTGTCATTTATGTATGCACGCACACATCTCTCTCTCTCTCTCCCTCTCTCCAAGTCTTCTATTTCGTCTTGTGCCTGGGCCCATTTTTCAAAATTGCCATATTCACCGTAAAAATTAAACAGTATGCAAAATCATCCATTTAGTCTACCTAAATAAACATTTTCATATGTGTCTCTCACTCAGTTTGCAAGTGTAACTGTGTTACCATGGTTACCAATGCAACTGTAATCAAACAGACTGGAACGACCTGTGCATTAAACGGTTTTAATGCACACCTTTCAGCCAATCAAAATCGAGTATTTAAACAGGCCATGGTATAAATGTATATGCACTTACACAACGATTGCCAACAAAACACAGACATTTGATGCAGTTTTACTTACCGCCTCCGACTCAGTTAGGACCGCCCCATATCAACAAAATCCAGCTTTAAATAAATACACACGCACAACTCCGCTGCTACCCAGGATAAACAAACTATATCCATTGTTCGTGTCAGCTCTTGGTTGGTTTGTTTGTGCGCTATTCCAGGTGAAGTGCCCATATAAGGACTTCCACTGTACCTTCTGCACTGAAATTTCCCACACTGTAAAAAAATTCCGTAGAAATTGCAGCTGGGTTGCCGGTAACTTACCGTACATTTAAATGTATGTTTTTTTACTGGCAACATTTTGTTCAAAGTTAAATAAACATTAAACATTTACAAGTCTTTGTCTTTACAGAGTAAATCTAAAAAAACAGCATCAAGCAAAACATTCCTGGAAACAAAATCTGAAGCAAAAAACAGAGAAATTATGATTTCAGGTTCCCAGAATGCTTTGCATGAGGCTGTTATTGTATAGTTTTATTCTGTAAAGATAAAGACTTGTTAATATTTAAAATGTATTTAACTTTGAACAAACTCTTGCCAGTAAATAACATAAATTTAAATCTACGGTAAATTACCGGCAACCCAGCTGCAATAACATTGTAATTTCTACGGAATTTTTTTACAGTGCATGAAAGAAATAAAGCAAGATTGTTATGTATGAACCTCTCATGTTGGGGAAAAAAACTTTGGCACTCTGTCATACATCCAACTGCTTTTTTTGACACTTAACCTGTGTTTAGCATGAGGAATCCAACTCTTAAACGGTGTTTATATGTCAGAATGCATGAAATAGCTTTAACCTCCCGTTTAAATCAATCATCCAGGCAAGTAGTTGTCCATATAAAGTCCAAAACCATGGCAACATAAGTAATTAAGTTTTTTAAACCCTAAAACTCTCTTGCGGTGCCCCCTGCTGTTTAATTCATGCAAAACATTACTTAACTCATTCATCCAGGCCAGTAGGTGTCGATATAAAGTCCAAAACCACTAGCTCTATCGGGATGAAAAACTTACCGAACGTATCCTAAATTCAATACCCTGATTTCATAAAGCAATTTTGTGTTTGCATGGACGAAGCCAGCAGCGAAAAAGAGCGACTGGAGGAGAAACAGAGAGCAGCTCGTAAAGAACGAGCCAAAGATGCTGAAGAATGGTCCACTAGGTAACATTAATCTATCACATACATACAGCATTAAAATCAAAATGTTGTGTTTCTTAAAGGGACATTCCACTTTTTTGGAAAATATGCTCATTTTCTGGCTCCCCTAGAGCATTTGATTATTACCGTTGTGGAATCCATTCAGAAGATCTCCGGGTTTGGCGCTAGCACTTTTAGCATAACTTAGCACAATCCATTAAATCTGATTAGACCATTAGCATCGCACTGAAAAATAACCAAAGAGTTTGGATAATTTTCCTGTATAAAACTTGACTCTTCTGTAGTTACATCGTGTACTAAGGCAGACGGAAAATTTAAGTTGCGATTTTCTAGACAGATATGGCTATAGGAATTATTACTCTCAAACTGGCGTAATAATCAAGGCTGTCATGTTTTAAATAGGAAAAATATCGAAAGTCTTTGGTTATTTTTTAGCGCAAGCCTAGTGGTCTAATCAGATTCAATGGATTGTGCTAAGCTATGCTAAAAATGCTAGCACCAAAACGGTAAGAATCAAATGTTTAACTCTAGGGGAGCTGGAAAATGAGCATATTTTCCAAAAAAGTGGAGTGTCCCTTCAAGTGTGTTTCTTAACTTTCTGTTACCTCTCTGATTGTTAAAGGTGGTTTCAGTCAGGCACAAACCCCTATACAGGATCACAGGACTGGCTTTACACCGGAGGCTACTTTAATAGAAATTACACAGACTGTCCTGATATCTACTGATGAGAAAGACCACCTTCTTATCTCTCTCCACCTACAGCATCTTCCTCTGCTCTAAACCACATAATATTCAAGTGACAGCGACACTGTAGCTCTCGTTCAACACCTGCTCACCCTCATACTGTTCACCTGCGATCTTCTATGGCACCAGAGGATCGTCAGTCATTATTATGTTTGTTTAATCGTGGATGGAAATGAGAGGGGAAGATGATTGGATTATATGCACTCATTTTAAGGATTTCATGTTTTTGTTCTTAAGCATCTTTGCTTGATGTCACATTAACCCTGCAGGTTTATCAATGGAGGAAAGTTGCATACAAGCACAAGAGTTCTGCCTCAAGTCTCAGTGCATCAGCTACTTTCCACAGCAGTGTTCATATTATTATTATTATTATACACGTATGTATTAAAACAACATTAAAAACAGATCTTTTGCGAGCACTGAGACACAAAAGTGTCCTGGTCTAGCTGTATGTAGAGATAGAGAGAGTAAGAAGGTGATCAAGAATTAATAAAACAACAGTAATAATGTTTAACATTAATAATAACCTCTGTTTGTGTGTGCGCGCAATGTGGGAATACATGTAAAAAGCCATAGATTTTGTTTTAATGGTACAATGTTTTGCCTTTGGATTTCTGTTTTCACACTCTGGAAGGTTCAGATTAAATGCCAGTCCTCAATTTAAATCGCTTCATCATCAATAAATTATTATGAAGCATTTTAAAATAGTTTGTAATAGCTCTTATTGTTTCTTTTCACTACCTGCTCACCAACAGAGACTTGTGGGATGTAAAGTAGGCTGGATGTATTAAAAATGAATGTTAAATAATTAGCAAATGATGTCAATTCATTGTTTATTGTTGTAAATGCACAAAGTCTGTATTGTATTTGTGCCACTGTTCCTCAAGCACTGTCTAGGTTGTTTTATGTAGAGGAGGGTGTCATGGGTTGTTTTATTTATCAGCATTTGCATCTCTTCACATGTACATTCCCCAAAACAGACTGTACAGTACATTATCCACAAATGTTTAACAAAATCTATGCAACCCATCAAACAGATAAAATTCCTCATGCTTAAATAGTTCAGGCTTAATAATCACAAATTGTGTAGAATGGCAGCTGTTAAGTACAGTAACTGTAGTGTCATTCAATTCATATTCTGCTTCTTGGTTGCTTTCGGTTTTTGCTTTAAAAAGACTTTTATGATTTAATGACATATTTCAGTCCACTGAAGTTTTTTCTTTCATTTAGAGAGGATCTAACTTATGAAGTGTGCAGTGATGTTACAGCAGTTGTTTACACAAACATGTTTTCTTTGCTACAGTGCCTTTTTCTTTTTCCCGCTAAATGTTGAGGGTATTTTTAAAATTTAAGTACGTTGGACATTTTATTGGATTTTTTTTCTAACCACATTTGGTCTTTGTGAATGTCTAAATAGGAATGTTAAAATGTACTCACCGTTTGTTGGATACACACATGAAATTTACACTACTATGTGTCGTTTATTTTGTCTGCTTATTCATTCAATGTACGTTGGATTATTCAAAAACTAACGTTAAAACTCATATTCCATGATTAAAATAGATTTTATTTTTATGCGGCTTTGTGTCAGTCATTCCAAAATTAAATCACAAGCACATAGGTTCTTATTTTGTGCAATGATTTATTTTTATAGTATTTAATTTTTTGGAACGGTGTCAAATGGTATTTTTACAATAAAATACAATGTCCAACAGAGTTTGCTTTGTAATTCGGCAAGAAAGTGATACTAATTACAATTTTAGTCTGAATATGTTGCATCTTTTGGAATAAAAACTACATTTATTGAAATCTCTCTGTTGCATTACTTTGAGCATGCGCATTAGCACAACTAATATTAGCGCCCTGAGTTTTGTGTGTGTGTGTATTTGGTGTTAATTGGAAAACAGACCTGCTTCTTTTTGGCTGAATAGTGAAAGTTTAAGAACAAAAGTGTAACTTATTTTTTATTATTATTTATTTTAATTTATTTTATTCAGTCTGGCATTACCAAAAAAATTTGAGAAACTGACTTAAATTTGAACACTTTTTTATTTTAATCTGGACGAAGCAAAGACGTTTTAAGGAACGTCATTCCACTCCACCACATTTGCAATGTCTCCGGCAGCTATTTCATACAAGACCAAATTCTATTTACTAGAATGAAGTCGGATTTGAACTCTTTAATGTATCAATAAATCAACATATTTTCAACCAACAATTAACTTGACATAACAGCACCGTTTTTGCTAAGCTCAAAATTCGCTAACAGGTGTTGCTCTAAGGTCACACATATGCAGGCTGCATACGTCATCAAGCCTGGTTTATTTAAGTTAACTGAGCATTACATTCGCAATTCATACGCATATTACAACAATTTACGATTAACTTGGAATAACAGTTAACTTTATAATTATTCATATTCTGAAATAAGGCTATCGTTATGACGTAACGTACAACAGCTCCTCTTTAACGATCAACGATTGGCTCCTTTAACTAGAAGGCGGGACTTCCGTTTCACGTTCACCCATTCATAGTAAAAGAAGTGGGGCACCTTGTATGATTATAATCTTTATACACGTTTTTATTTTATTTTTGTCTTTATTGAGTTTTATTGTGCTTCTTAGCTGTTTTTCTGTTTGTTATGAAATCAAAACAAACCAACTGCAGTTTGATTGATATAAATATATACACAATCTAAACGAGATTTTTGATAAATAAAAAGGAGTTATCTCGTTTTGGAACCAAACTCTTCATATCTACTTTTGTCAACATACAAACATAATGCAAAAAAATACACAAAAAACATACAAATTACACAATTATAAAGTTTTAAGTTCTTTTAAGTTACTGGAGTCAATGAGAGTGTCCAGGTAGGACTTAAGATCCTCACCAAAACAAAAAGACACGGTTTAGCATAAATTTACATTTGGGTAAAAAGGTTTATAATCTTTTGCTACATCACCCAGCAGCGCCATGAACGACATATTATTCAACCAATGAAATTCTGCATTGAGTCGCAAACGGACCAATAGAAACACAAATGGGAGGATCCAGGAAGTTATCCGCTACTTTTTCAGCAGTCACTCGCAGCTGTCCAGCTAAAGACCGTCAGGACACGTATTTACTCCAATAATCTGTGAAAGACGAAGCTTAATATACGGTAGGATGCATGTTTATGTCAATTTCAAATATATTTGATAAATAACAATATACTTAGTTCAAATATAGACCTGCACATAAATGCACAGTCATCGCAGAACTGTTTAAATGGCAGCTAATGCTAACGCACTGCAGAGTTTTTTTTTTTTTTTTTTAAGGCGAAGCGATAAAAATGAACAAACTTTCAGTCCGATTTTGACAGTGTGACAGTTGTAATGCTATGTTACACGATCACAATATGTGTTAGTTAAACTTTGTACAAATATACAAAAACGAAATGCTTTTAAAGCTAGCTGCTAACACTTACTGCTGTGTGCCCACCTTGAACTGTTCATCATATCTTCATATTGTTCGTTAGGATGACGAATAGCTTTCTTATATGTTTTTAAACATATATTGATTTAATCTTCTGTTTAAAGTTTAGGGCCACATGGTAAAAATGTTTTTCTTGACCTGTCAAAGCTTTGGTCTTAAGGCGTTTGCTTAAATTTTTAAAATAAGTTTACAGACAGACATTTTATTGTGCCAACATATTAGTTTCTTTTATAACGAAAAAGGACGTGTGTGTGTGTGTATATATATATATATTTTATATAAATATTTATTTTTATTTATTATTTTTATAATTAATTTATTTATCTATTTTTATATTTATTTTATTATTATTTATTGTATTTGTATTATCTGTTTTTTAAATGTTTATTTATTTTTATTTGTTTATTATTATTTTGAATAATTTTTTATTATTATTTAATTTTATTTATTGTAATTATATTATTTGTTATATAAATAATACATGTGTTATTATTATTTTTTATATTTATTTATTTATTATTTTTTAATATTTTTATTATTGTTTTATTTTTATTATTATTTATTTATATATTTTGTATATTTATTTATTTTATTTATTGTAATTATTTTATTTATTATTAATTAGAAAAAAATATTTCTGTTTATCTGTTTCTCCTGAACAGTGAAGATGTCATCCGGAGCTCTGTTTCCCAGTCTGGTCTCCGGCTCGCGCAGCTCATCCAGTAAATATCTGGTTGAGTTTCGTGCCGGTAAGATGACACTGAAGGGGAGCACCGTGACCCCAGATAAACGCAAGGGCACCGTCTACATCCAGCAGACAGATGACTCGCTTATCCACTTCTGCTGGAAGGACCGAACCAGCGGAAACGTGGAGGATGTGAGTGACGATGCAATGAGAGTCAAACCTGTTTTGATTGTTTGTGCAAAGTAAACGCATTCACATTTCACCATCTTGATATTTGCAGGATCTGATCATATTCCCAGATGACTGCGAGTTCAAGAGAGTAAACCAGTGTACCACAGGACGTGTGTATGTGCTTAAGTTTAAGGCTGGATCTAAAAGGCTGTTCTTTTGGATGCAGGTGAGCGCAAAATTGTACACTGTTGAGCTTCCGAGTCACTTTATGCATTGCTTTATGAAACCGTGTCTCTCGTTTGAAGGAACCCAAAACGGACAAAGATGAGGAATATTGTCGCAAAGTGAATGAGTACCTGAATAATCCGCCCATGCCCGGAGCTCTGGGTAGTGGTGGCGGTGGCAGCCATGAACTGTCTGGTGAGTTATTGAAGATGGCGATGCGATGTTATTGACATACGAAAATTAGCCAGTACTCATCTCTTTTTATTATTTCGCTGAGGAGAAGGTGGACTGCAAAGCCTTTTGGGTAATATGAGCCACAATCAACTCATGCAGCTGATTGGACCGACAGGACTGGGTGGGCTTGGTGAGTGATTCTTAAGATCCCATGTTATGATTTGAAAAAGGTGTACACCAAACGCTTTTGAACTTTATTTCACAAGTGTACAAAATACAATTTAATATAATATCAATTTAAAATTACTCATAAAAGCTTCACTATGTCAAATAAAGATATTGTGCACCTTTAAGATCATACACGTCCTTGTTAATGTGTGTTGTAGGAGGGCTCGGTGCTCTAGCTGGTCCAGGTCTGGCGAGTCTCTTAGGCAGCGGAGGCCCAGCTACCAGCAGCTCAACCTCAAGGTATGTTTTTCAATTGATTACCATATAATAGCACTATTTTGATGCGATTCTTGGATGACACCTGAAGATTTGTATTAACTCGACAGCTCCCGTAGCCAATCGGCTGCTGCCACTCCCTCCTCCGGATCTGCGGCTCGAGTCAGCTCCACTCAGGCCCCCACAACACCTGTTACTCCTGCTGCTACCTCCACCGGTTCACCCACCGTGACCCCCACCACCCCTGCAGCCCAGACTCCCTCCGTGCCTGCTGGTGCTCCCTCCAGCTCACAGCCTATTCAGCTGAGTGACCTCCAGAGCATTCTGGCCACCATGAATGTGCCTGCTGCAGCCGCTGAGGGTCAGGGAGGTGAGATATTGCTTTTTTTGGAAATCATGGAATGATGTTGGACAAAATCATTTTAGGAAAACACAAAAACCATAATTAAAGTTTCCTAAATGAGTGCTTGACCAAAAAATAATAATTTAACAACTGAAACAAGGCATGGTCTGCACACCATGGCTTCATAAATAGGAATTTATTAAAAGACCTTCACAAATAACTAATAATTCGAGGCACATCCATCTTAAATCAGTTTGTCATGTTTCTACAGTAGCCCTAAATGGACAAACTGCTTTATAGAGCGCATTTTGACACTACGTTGTCTTAGACACTGACATGTTTGTCCTGTGGCAGCTATTGTAGCTTCTCTATGCGTTTCGAAAGGGAGGGTGAGCTATCGACTGAGCCGTAGGTTGCACTTCACAGTTTCACCTCTAGATGCCGCTAAAAATCTACACGGTGGACCTTTAATAGTGCTAGTAAAATTGAAAATCGTCTGTTGTCCCGTGTCCATGTTCGCTCACTTCTCTGTCCTTCAATATCTTGTTTCTCTATAGTGGACTTGGCGAGCGTATTGACACCTGATGTCATGGCTCCTATTTTGGCCAATCCTGAAGTCCAGCAGAGACTTTTGCCTTACTTGCCGTCGGGAGAATCGCTGCCACAAAGTGCAGAAGAAATCCAGAACACATTGACCTCTCCACAGTTTCAACAGGTCACAAACACACACACATGCCTGAAATCAATCCTTTGTGTATACAGTAATCCATATGTTCCTCTTTTTAAAAAAACCTGTCGTGTGTTTGTGTGGGTGTGTGTGCAGGCGATGAGTATGTTCAGCAGCGCACTGGCCTCTGGTCAGCTCGGCCCTCTCATGAATCAGTTCGGCCTGCCGTCTGAAGCCGTTGACGCTGCTAATAAAGGAGGTAAACTTGCAGACTCGACTAGTTGACATTAGGGCTGCAACTAACGATTATTTTCATAATCGATTAATTTGGCGATTTTTGGTTGTTGTTTTTCTCGATTAATTGACTCATCTGATAAAAAACCTATATATTTATTCAATTAGAAATTTTTTACCTATAGCTAAATAAAGGGGGTCACACCGGACGCGCAGCTCAGCGCACACGTTCTAAAAAAATCGAAAACATTGTTTTCTATGAGTATACATGCACACAACGTCCGCGGCGCCAAGCTATGACTCAGGAAGTTGCTCTAATCCGTGTCGCACCACTCACATAGTTTAACATTAAATAACATGATATTTGTCCCAAATAATTAACAATTAACATTGGCTGCTAACGTATATTTTGCGTTTTGAAGTAGACGCTAACTGCCTAAGCTCATGCTATTTAATGTGCACTTCCGGTGTACGATACCTCCGAGTTGAGCTGAGCTGCGCGTCTGGTGTTTCATGCACAGCTTGTGCGTGTATTACGGCATTTGGTCAGTAGAAAGTCTTATCAATCTAAAATCATTATGAGTCGGAGTCGTTTATAATGTGCATTTAAAAAAGCAACACTCGTTAAGCAAAATCATTCAAAATATTCTTTATTATCATGAAAATACCTGAAACAATTTGAAGAACAGCGATATAAATATTCCTGGAGACATTTCCTGGAATAGCGTTGGCTAATCCCTGGCTTTTGGATGTGCCGGGATTTCACGGTAATTCATTCAAATTCATTCATTGAGAAAACGTGCCTTTGCACGGTTAATCGTTACACCCCCATTATTGAGTCTTCAGGAATATGCTGGCACAAATGAATAAAGTCATTTTAATCTTCAACTTTAAACCTTGATGAGTATTAACATGATTCGTTATTCACAAAATAAATAAGCCATATGATATGAAAGTAATAGCCTACATTGTTGCGTTGTTACAGTAATAAAAACCTGGATTTCCCCCTTACTTAAAAACAGATGCTTAGTTTGTGGTTCATTACAATTTTTATGAAAACCCAACAACAATTAAACAAATACATACTCACTTTTATTAAAGGATGAAAATAAACCTTTATTAACCAGCGTTCGTTTGCACTTTTGCTTCTGTCATTGTCCTGTCAAGGTTGCTAGATCCGCGTAACAAAACCAACGGCTATTCAAAATTAATCCAAAAGCATCCCAATGACTATTCACCTTCCGATATGCTTTGAGCTCAAATAAAGATGCATAAAATGTTTAACTTATAATTTTACTTTAAAGTTTTATAAAAGATCATATAAAATAATGTAAAATAATTTTAACTTTGCTTGCTCAAAGTGACGGCAAAATCAAATGGAAAGACAAATGTGGAGGGTTGGGGGGTCAAATTGTCAAATATGTACTTAGGGAGGTCCAAGGAAAAAGGTAGGGAACCACTGCTATATAAAGTAATGTTATGGAGAGCAGCGTGTCACAGCAGACGATGTCAACTAGGCCTGTCACGATTATGAAAGTTGGCTAACGGTTAATTGCCTAATAAATTGTGACGATTAATTGCCTGTTTTATTGCTTTGAAATTTAATTCTCAGACATTTTTTTTGTTCATTAAATAATTTTTACACATTGTTGTGATTATTTTAATTAAATATTTTGCAAGGTTTACGTGGCAGTCAATATTAAATAAATGTATGTATTTTTTTAAAAAACTCAAAATTCTTCATAAGAAATAAACACAATAAAGTGTCTAAAAAATAAATAAAAATGCAATAAAAATAAACTGATTATACCAGAACAGGTCATATTAGTACTGAACCACATGTCTGTAGTGGCTGCAAAAAAAAAATCCTATAGTGTCCTTCACTTCCCTAAAATTGGAATTGCTCTTTTGGAAATGTATGTTTTACCTGGCAGTTCATACTGCTTATCAAAGTTTTGCAGCATTTCTTTAAATTAAGTTTTTTCCAATGCTGTATTGAATGGCTTGCAATTTATAGTTTCACACTGTCAGTTAAGGAGCGCCATCAGATACTGTCTCATTTATACAGGCCCTGCAGCTCCCTCTTGTGTTTTTTAAAGAGTCATTGCGGTGATCTGAAATCATCGTGATGAGACGATTATTTAATTATTGAGACAGCCCTAATGTCAACAACAAACATTTGTTTTTGTTTCTGGTGTTGTCATTGTAACTTGAATGTTTATGATGTCATTTCTTTTTATGTGTAGATGTGGAGGCTTTTGCTAAGGCCATGGAGGGCAGTGATACAAAGACGGATGATAACGGTGATTCTAAAGACAAGAAGGATGATGATGAGGATATGAGCTTGGATTAAAATGACCTTTCTCTGCAAAACAGATTTCCTCTTGCGCTCTCTCTCTGATATGAATCAGTAGTAACATTCTAGTCTGAGATGTATGCCTGTAATCACTGATCTAGTTAACTGTTTTGTATGTCTAAAAAGTCACGCTATTAAATAACTGACTGAGCCATTTCTGTCTGTGTGATGGTTAAAATCATGCAAATATGTTTTTGTAAGAAACAGTTTATTGTCAATACAGTAGCTATAGTGGAAGAGAATGAGAGAAAATATCAAATGAGTTTTAACTCCAGTGATTATTATTATTATTTTTATAATAAAATATAAAGGTGCCATACAGTAAATGAGGTATCTCAGAGTATCACATCCACAGTAAACTGAACTCCAGTGTTTTAAAAAGTACCATAAAACTCATTTCATGGTGAATGGTCACAGTTAATATCCAGATGAGCGAATTGATTCATGATTGTATCTAGGGAATGTATTTCAATCTGGCACAATATCGGTGTCTGTATTCATATGAAGCCCTGCTTTAAACAGATATATTTATCAGTGGCTTCTCTGCACTTATAGTGCTGGTTTGGAATAAAAACTTGCATACATGGGTGTCATGAAAATATAAATATCTTTAAAATAGTTTAAATTAAACTGTAACCCACCACCTTCTGATCTGATAGTGTCAGTGTGTTTTAATGGGTAATGTAGTTGTAGACTATGAGACGGGGCAGCCTTGAGTCCCCACGGCTCCGGACACTGAAAGAGGTTTTGAGAGCGTGATGTCCTTGTGATTCAATTTGACCTTCCTCACACATCCATGGAAAGACGAAAGATCCGACGGAAGACCCGGAACTTCGATTGTACCTGAACACACACAAAAAAAAAACATTAGAGCCACACTTGGGAAATAAAGATGATTGCTTTAACAGTGATGTGTTGTAAAGGTTTTAGGCCATAAAGTTCCAATGGACTAAGTTGCTTTAGATAAAATGCCAAATGGGTGATTCTCACAAAATTAGATTTATGAGGTGTCATGAAACATTTTGATAATAAAAGTAAATGCTATCAAAATATGCAGCATACAGTTATAAACATCTCTTCATGTACTATTTTGCACATGATTTCAAATGACATCATTCAAACCAATTTTGTTGTTTCTTCCACATTTAAGGGGAACATTTTCATTACCACAACATGTTCATGACTGGATTTGGGTTCTTTGACATGGAAGTATTTATAATAAAAAAAAAAAAAAATTAAACGCTTCAGTGCATATTATACTATAAACATTTAAAGAAACGTGTGATTTGGTGATCATTGGTAAATGTAGAGACAAAAATAAGGAATATAAATGTGTCCAAGACCAATTTTCTCATTCTCCGCAACAATTTTCAATCATTGTTAAAGCCCTCAATGAATAACAATATTTAAAAAAAATTGTTGGAATGGACATAATTGACTGTAACACTCAAGGTGGCTACCAGGTAAGCAGTTCTTATTTTTTCTCTCCAGATAAAAGTTAAAAATTTGTTTGTCACAGTACATAGACAACTTTTTACTTCTCATTACCGAAACACGAGTTTGTAAATGCATATATTTAATGTAATATCATGTTTTTATAATGATAACCTAAAAAAAATGTAATGTAAATAATTCTATAGGAAATATTTTTTAAATCCTCTAAAAATAATGGTTATAGTAAGTCCAGGGGCCTCATTTATAAAGCGTTTTTACGCACAGATTTGATCTAAGACCGTGCGTACGCTCAAATCCACTCAAACGCTCAGATTTATAAAACTTGTCTTTGACGTGGAAAAGTACTTACCTCCACGTCAGGTTCCGACTTGACGTACGTACGTTTCCTTGTGGCAATATTGCAGTATTGCAGGTAGGCATATTCGAAACTTTTTGTTTTGTTCCTTTTGTGGTCAACATGCAGAAACATTTTTTCATTTGTTTTGGAGTTGTCCTTATTAAAAAAAAAAATGGTTAGATTTGTGCTCTTTTGTTAGAATTCATATATTTTTCTTAAGACTTTGGAAAATATTTAATTAGTTTTTTTCTCTTATGATATCTTATTACATAAGAAATATTATTTGATTAATGTGTTACTTTTGTTTGCAACGTTTATTATAAATAAATGTAAATATGGTGATTATAAACCATTATTCCGTATTTTTCTATAGGCTACCTAAAATCTATTAATAATCTGATAAACAAGAAAGCTGCTAAGTGTATTAATGTATGTCAGCATTTCCATGTTTTAATTTAATTATTTTTCTCTTTCATCCCCTGGCTAATGTAAAAAAAGTGTTGAATATGTTTGATAAAAAATAAATAAATATTCGAAACTTTTACAGCGTCAACATCATCTGTATTAGAGCTTAGATCGGGCACAAAAAACCATAACCGAAGCTTCTGCACGTTGTGTCCGAGCCCGGCCCGACCGACACATTACCGACAATGTTTTAACAGTGCGCCGTGACGTTCTCAACTACAATTCAGAGTTTTTTGAATTACAGAAATCTGTTTAGAATTATCTTAATGAGCTAATGCAACAAGGACGAAGCATGTAAACTGCGCTGTTTGTTTATTCAGAATAACCTAAAAACATGCAACAATGATGCACACAGAAAATGAACAAACTGTGGAGAAGGCCTACTAGGCTACTCCAAAATAATTTAACCAGGTTTTAGAATATATTTAAAATATGTTGGCCTATTTTGATATTTTAAAATGTAGGCCTATTCTAATGCAAAAAAATGTGCCCAAGATATGTCCAGGAAACGATTTTCTAGTTCGTCATCTTTTCAAAAAATATTTAAAAATATAGCAAAATTGTTTTGCGGTGTTTAACGCACATGTACATGTTACAGAACATGTGCTTTATTGAATGAAAGTAAAACCGATCGAATTTAATGATTAAAACGACGTGAAAGGAACTAAACTGTAAAGCCTTGATCTACAATAAGGGACATGTGACATTTAAGAGTGGAGGGTATTTCAAAAATTAATATAAATTATTCCCATGCATTGATTTTAATGTTAATCATCTGTAAATCCAAATGAATCCATATGGAATATATTCCGACAGTTTAAGATAGGATCTTTGAATTTTAAAGTCGAAAATATCTTATTTTAACACCGCCGCGCAGGATGCATGGCAAACTGAAACAAAACTTTAAAGACACAAATATTACGTTTAGCCTACGTGTAAAACTATATTTAAATGAAACCCGTGAATTGAAAGATCCACTAATAATCGCCTTAACTTGAGTGATGTCAATAAAATTTCCATGTTAGAATTTAGAAATATTAAAAACTTAAGCAAACGACAACAAATATGTTTTCTTACCACTCGCCATTGTAGCAGTCATTGAATTTGGCCTTTGAAAATTTAATATTTATATGCTAATGAATTAAATTAGGGGCGTTTACAAGGCGGAGTTCTAAAAGCATTCAGCTGCGCACAATTTTAAGATCATTTGTGATTTATAAACCGCACATCTGGAAAAGAGGCGTACGCACGGTTTTTTGTGCGTACGCTCCTTTTCTCTGAATCACACTTACGATCATTTCAGAAATGGTCTTAGATGAAATTTAGGACATTTCCTACGTCGCACTTTTATAAATGAGGCCCCAGACCTTAATCTTATATGCGCAAAAACAAATCTGATGCTGGATTCCTTCTAAAATCTGGATTTTGTGAGAATCACCCAAATGTGAATGTAGCTTTAATGCTCTCTGACATCCGCTATTAATCAAATGAAATAAAGGAGTCTTACCTGGTACACCCCCGAGATAGACGGTCTCTTTGCCTCCATTAGATCGGTTTAGTTTGGGACCGACTCCATGTTCACTCGATGCATCCACATGCAACTGGATTACATTACTTTTCTTCACAACTAAAACAAAAAATATAAAAGTGAGACATTATACCAAAGCTGCACTAGTTTCATGTGTCAACTCATAGGCAGAGTTTTGTGGTTGTGCTTCGGGGGACCTACCGGCAAACAGTGTACAAATCCCCACCCACCCATCATCATCGTATTTGGCCACTACTGTACTCTACATCTCAGATTGCCTAATGCTTAATAAATTATAAAAGGTTTAATTTTTGGGTGAATTATATCTTTAAAGGGATAGTTCACCCAAACATGAAAATAATGTCATTAATTAATAACTCACCCTCATGTCGTTCCAAACTCGTAAGACCTCTGTTCATCTTCGGAACACAGTTTAAGATGTTTAAGATTTAGTCCGATAGCTTATTGACCCTCCAAAATCTGTGTACGGTACTGTCCATGTCCAAAAAGGTAATAAAAACATCATCAAAGTAGTCCATGTGACATCAGTGGGTTAGAATGTGTTGAAAATACATTTTGGTCCAAAAATAACAAAATTTATTCAGCATTGTCTTCTCTTCCGTGTCTCTTGTGAAGCACATGCGCGGGACTAAAGTCATGTGACTGCAGTGACGTGGCTGACGTGTTATCTGGTGCGCCCCAGATGTTGTTTTTTTTTTGTGCGCCCGGGCTTCATTTACAGTCTGAGGGAGACGCACGCTGTAAGTTTGAAAAAAAAACTTTGCAAACATGTCTGAGGATAACACGTCATCCACGTCACTGCAGTCACGTGACTCTAGTCGCGTTCACACGATCCACAACAGACGCGGAAGAGAAGACAATGCTGAATAAAGTTGTAATTTTTGTTACTTTTGGACCAAAATGTATTTTCGATGCTTCAACACATTCTAACTGACCCACTGATGTCACGTGGACTATTTTGATGATGTTTTTGTTGCCTTTCTGGACATGGACAGTGTACCGTGGATTTCCAGTGAAGGGTCAACAAGCTCTCTGCCTAAATTTAAAACATCTTAAACTTTGTTTCCGAAGATGAACGGAGGTCTTCCAAGTTTGGAACGACATGAGGGTGGGTCATTGGTGACATTGTTTTCATTTTTGGGTGAACTATCTCTTTAAATCAGTATTTATATGGAAATTGTTCTAAATAAATGTAAACATGTTGAAGATCATGACTCACTTGCAAGACTGTGCCAAACTCCATCACAGATGGACTCTTCTGGTCTGAGATTCACTGAAAACTCTCCACTTCCACTGTTCACTAACACGGTCACCTGCATGTGTGAGAAATCACATTAGCATATACAAATCACCTCATGTCATAAACAATCCAGATGTACATAAACCAACAGTAAATCTCATTTAACATATTGATTGTATGTGTGGTTGCGTCACCTGGCCCTGATCGAGGTAAACACTCAGCTGTTGACTCTTCTTGGCTCCGGCGTGCAGCAGGAGTCCAGAATCAGAAACGGGCCGGACCTCCAAAAGGATCTCCAGGTCTTGAGCCAACACCAGCGACTCGTCTATCATAAACATGCGGAGAATGAAATAAAAAACGAGCTTTCTTATATCTACGCTGGTATTTTGATATAAAGTTGACTCGTCAATGATCAGATGTCCTCCCTGACTGGAGAAGTAAACACCGGGCTGGAGGGGTTGTTGGTAGCAGGGTATCACCCCTATACTGTGAGACGGCCTCTGTACCGCCACCTCATTCAGTTTCACATCCTTCACACAGCCAATAAAACCAGGCTGAAAGAGACAGAGAACGATATAACAAATTGTGCCTTTGATCCCCAGAAAATATACATGTTTTTTTAAAGTAAATATGCAGCACACTAACTAGCTGTATTGTTGATAATTTACCGTAGCTGCAGTGTGGTCTGAAGGAAGTCCACCGATGTAAAGCGGACCTCCCAATATGTTTCTTCCTCCACCTGGTGCTCTTTTATTCTGAACGTCGATTCCATCCACCGTCAGAGACGCCCGGTCGTCTTCCACTTTCACGAACACCTGCGCAATTTCATTGTAAAAATAAGATGAGAGGAATAGATGAATAAGAGTTTGTGTCCAAAAGCACAGTCACATACCGTGTGCCACAGGTCGTCGTTGTATTTCTTCTTGCTGCGTATGGTGGTCTTCCTCTTTCCTCCGTTCACCAGCAGCATCAGGTTGCCTTCATGCACAGACAGCGTCATGGTTCTCTGGTTCTTCCCTCCGGCGACATGGAAGATCATCCCACTCGAAGAGTTCACACGCATGCTGAGAGAGATGTGTGGCCTGGGCAAAACAGATTCATCATCTTGATTCAAATAAATGTTGGGAATGTTTCAAATGGGTGCATATCAAACCTTAGATCTCGAGAGTTACATTTAAACATATGTGCTATTCAATGTTCACAGGTAACTAATGTAGCATAATAGCACAGTAATGTATTTTTTTTGTCGTTGAGATTTTTACACAACATCTGTTTTGAAATCTGCAGAAAGATTGCACATTAAATTGAAAAGTTAGCTAAAGGTGTGTAGATTTTTAGCATCACCTATTGGTGAGATTGTGAATTGCAACCAACAACTATACAGCTTAAAACATATAGTGAAGCTACGGTAGCAGCTACAGGACAAACATGTCATCGTCTAGGACAAAAGTTTTGTCATCGTTTATTTACTGTGAAACATGACGGAGACTTCCATGTAAGGAGACCCGCGATGTATGTAGATGAAAACGACTCATTGTAAGGTAATAAAAACAATACAGTTCATTATGTAAGGTCTTTATACACCACTGATAATATAGATTATATTGCATTGCTGTCAAGAGATCCTTCTAAAAGTTACACAATGCACCTTTAAACCTGTTGAAAAACATTTATCTATTTGCATACAAGATATTTTTACTTTTTTAATATTTGTAAAAAAAAAGAGTCTGAAATACTCACGATTTGCTAAAGGCCTGAGGAAGATCATCGAAACGCAGGTGGCTGTGGGAGGAGCCACTGAAATGGAGGGCGTCGGCCTCCTCGACAGACATCTCAGGCTGGCAGGAACCCTGTGCCATACGACTTCTTGAAACTGCTTTAAGCTTCTGTTTAATCACACATTTATCAAAATAACATTAATCACATGAAAATAAATTAAACAAAAAAAAAATCGGTAACACTTGAAGGGGTGTTCATAAGACTGACATGACACCTTTATAATCATGACATGACATTTAAAGGAGATTTTATGCACGTTTGCGACAACGTCATTTGTTTAATTATGTCATTTTTATGTCATGAATATTTTTCTTGACCTCAACTACAGTGCTACAAATATAATTTGTCATTAAGTGTTAATACTCTGTCAAATAGTTTTATAACAGCATCATGAATATTTTTCTTGACCTCAACTACAGTGGTACAAATATAATTGACCATTAAGTCTTAAAGGAATATTCAATTTTCTTAAAAGAAAAATCCAGATAATTTACTCACCACCATGTCATCCAAAATGTTGATGTCTTTCTTTGTTCAGTCCAGAAGAAATTATGTTTTTTGAGGAAAACATTGCAGGATTTTTCTCATTTTAATGGACTTTAATAGACACCAACAATTAATACTTAACTCAACACATAACAGTTTTTTTCAACAGAGTTTCAAAGGACTCTAAACGATCCCAAACGAGGCAAAAGGGTCTTATCTATAGCGAAACGATTGTCATTTTTGACGGGAAAAGTGGAAAATATGCTCTTTTGAACCACAGCTTTTCGTCTAGGTCCGGTCCAGCGCGACCTAACGTAAATGCGTAGTGACGTAGGGAGGTCACGTGTTACATATATAAAACGCACATTTGCGGACCATTGTTACCAATAAACAGACACAAAGACATTAATTAGTATCATTCCACATACAACAACGTCGGAACGGTCCTTTTTCAACACACTTGTAAACACTGGGGCGGAGTTTCGCGTTCGTCCGTGACCCCTTGACGTCATGACGTATTGCGTGGGGTCAGCTGGCGCATCACGACCGGACCTAGACGAGAAGTGGTGCTTTGAAGGTGTATATTTGTTGTTTTTGTTGTCGAAAATGGCAATGGTTTTGCTGGATGGGACCCTTGTGCCTCGTTTGGGATCGTTTGTGGTCCTTTGAAACTCTGTTGAAAAAAACTGTTAAGTGTTAAATGTTGGTGTCTATTAAAGTCCATTAAAATGAGAAAAACCTTCAATGTTTTCCTCAAAAAAACATAATTTCTTCTCGACTGAACAAAGAAAGACATCAACATTTTGGATGACATGGTGCTGAGTAACTTATCTGGATTTTTCTTTTTAGAAAATTGAATTCCTTTAATACTATATATATATATATATATATATATATATATATATATATATATATATATATATATATATATATATATATATATATATATATATATATATATATATATATATATATATATATATATAAATGGTTTTATATATACATATTAATGGTTTATGAATATGAATATTTTATGAATATTATTATGTTCATAATGTTTTTTATTTCCTCCATGTGTTTAAAAAATAAAATCAATCATCCAATAATAATATTTTTTTAAATTGATAAAAATTGATAAAATTATATTTTATTGCATTTGGACACAGATTCACCTAAAATTAAATAAAAACAGTACAATAATTGGTTAAGTCGTGCAGTGTTGGTTCCATATAGCTGCAAAAACAGTTAATTACATTCAATTAATGAATTACAATTTTTGTCTTCTATGACCTCTGCGTGAGGATGAACAAGTTCTATCAGTGTTTTTATGTATTGTGCACATACAGTACATAAAGTTAAGCATAATCTTTTGACGTGTCTGTTTCATTTTGTTAAGGTATTTGAATTTATTTGACATAGTACTAACACTTAATGATATTTAAATGACAGTTTAATGTAATGTTAACCCATAAAGCTAGGTAGTTTCTTAAGTTTGATAATTATTCTGACAAGTTATAATGCATTGGTTTATGCCAAGTTGTCATAACAAAGACATCTCAAACAATGTCATCTTTGCATTAAAAATGACATTTAATGACAGTTGTCATAAACGTGCATAAAATCTCCTTCATGTGTCATGTCATGATTATGAAGGTGTCATGTCAGTCTTATGAACACCCCTTCAAGTAAAGTGTTACCAAAAATTCTTATGAATAACATAAACCCATAAAACCCATTGAGAACATTAAGGGGTGGTTTCCCGGACAGGGTTTAGATTAATCCAGGCATTGGTTATATTAGGCAATATAAGTAGTTTTAACAAAAACAATACACAGATGTGCGTCTTGAGACAAAACAATGGCACTGATATATGTTAAAGAGGACATATAATGAAAATCTGACTTTTTCCATGTTTAAGTGCTATAATTGGGTCCCCAGTGCTTTTTTCATGTGAAAAACGTGAAAAAGATCAACCCAGTGACTTAGTTTTGGTAAACCATTCTCTGCAACTATGTGAATGTCATAAGATGATCTTATTATAATAATACCGCCCCTTAATCTGCACTATCCAACCAAGGCACTCCGATTAAGTGCAGAGAGATAGAAAATAATTAACAGCATAAATGTTTTAATTTCAAGAAATCACCATTATGGCGATCAGTATTTGCATTTCATCAGCTCATTTGCATTTAAAGAGACACACCCAAAAATGGCATATTTTTGCTCACACCTACAAAGTGGCAATTTTAACATGTTATAATGATCTATATCAGTGGTCTCAAACTCCCGGCCCGCGGGCCCTTTGCGGCCCGCCGTCCCCCTCTCTGCGGCCCGCGTCACCTTTTAAAAATATAACGTAATCTGGCCCGCAGAAAAATTTTCATTCACTTTGTTTTATATTTCGTTTGATTTTTGATTTAAACGTTCTAGTGTTCGTTCACATGTCGCGTCTAACAACGCGTTAAAACGAGTCAAAGCATTTACTTTCCAAAGTGCTCGGGAGCGGAAGTTGCGCTCCGTGGCGTGGGTCGCGTCACCCGTTGCTACGCAGCCATGAACCACGCGCTCCGTATGTCGAGGATAACGGAATGCGTGATCGGATTTTAATTCCTCAACTGAAACTCGCGTCCATCATATCATTGTCACCATGCGATCAGTTAATCTGGTCGGGACTTTGTAGTGTTTAGATTTGTTACTTCCGGGTGGAAACTCAGCTGTTACTCAGAGAAGATCGAGCTGCGGTGGGGTTAGTTCACAAGTCACAGCTTCTAATGGAGACACCGCATAGAGAGGCAGAGCGGTAGATGTAATGCAACACATAAACTACAGATAAGAAAAAGAGCCATCAAAGTGGCCAGGTTAAGAAAAGAGGAAAGATGAGAAGAAATGTTCAGAAGATAAAAGTATGTATACTGCTATATATAATGAAGTATAATATATTATCATGTAGCTTACTATTCAATTACACATAGAGCAGTACTATTATTTTTTTCTGTCCAACTAGCTTATATAACATGGACTACCCATTCAAAAGTTATGGGATCACTTTCACTTATTAATATTTTTCCCACATATAATAGAAAATTAATTAAAACTGAAATAACAAAGAACATAATGAAGTCAATACTATGACTGAAAACAATCCAAAATAAATAAAAACAGAAACACTTTCTGGTGGTAATTTTTTATAATAGTTTATAAATGTATACAGAAATGTAATTTGTTAGTTTAGTGCAAGGTTATAATAGATCTTAGTTAAGATAAGGTCAAGAAAAGATTTACTTACTTTTATAAAGTAATGTATATTAAAAAGATAAAACCACTGCTTATATATTTTCATGTATTATTATACATTAAATAATAGAAATTAAACATGACATTTACAGAAATATTGTACTTTGAACGTTAAAAAAGCACTGCGGCCCCCCGATGAAATTTCTGTCTTAATGGCTGAATGGATTCCAAAACGGTAAAAATCAAATGTTTAACTCTAGAAGAGCTGGAAAATGGGCATATTTTCAAAAAAGTGGAGAGTCCCTTTAAAGGTGCAGTGTGTAAATTTTATCGGCATCTAGTGGTAAGGTGGCGAATTGCAACCAACGGCTCAGTCCAATGCTCACCCCTCGCTTTTAAAACGCATAGAGAAGCTACGGTAGCCTCCACCGGAAAAACGTCATCGTCGGAGACAACTTAGTAAAAAAGTTTGTCCGTTAAGGGCTTCTGTAGAAACATGGCGGCACAAAATGGTGACTTCCACGTAAGGGGACCCTCGGTGTATGTGTATAAAACGCCTCATTTTAAGGTAATAAAAACATAACGGTTCATTATAAAAGGTCTTTATACACCCCTAAAAATATAGTTTTGTGTATTAATTTGCATTTCTGTCAAGAGATCATTCTAAAAATTACACACTGCACCTTTAAGTAAATTAAAGGTCAGTTTTGATTTGACAAAAATGTTAATGACAGTACCTTTGTGCTCTTTTTCCGTGGAGTGTCTATAATCTCCAGTGGCTTTGACGATGCCGGACACTTAAATGCGTAACTTTTACTGTCTTTAGCTTTTATCAGATCCTCCACGTTCTGCATATCAACCGTTCTACAAACACAAATAAATGATAACAACATGTCCATCATTCACGCATATTTACTCAACAACCAATATATTTTTCTTTAATGACACATGATGAATCCCACACCTCTTTACAAAGAAGTTGCTGATGCAGCCGGTGATGTTGGGGATGTCGCTTGATTCAGGCAGGCCACCCACATAAGTCATATCAGGCTGCAGCGCCGCCCTGCTGGTTACTCTGCTGTCACCCCCGGTCTCTTCACCAGACTCGAGCACGTCGTCTATATAAATGCGCAACCTAAAGAAAGCAAAGGATTTTCACAACCCTGTACAATTTTTATTTGTAATACATTTGGTTTAATGATCTAAACATACCCATCTGGTTTGCTGTAAAAGGCTACATAGTGACTGTTGGCGTCATTGTAGGTCTTCTGTGACCGGACCTCTTTTTTGCCATTGTTAATAACTACATGACCCTTGTCTAAGAGAACCTGACACACGGCGCTCTGAGGACAGAAAACACAATATATCAAAATGTAAATCAGGAATCTCATAATTTCAAGTATGTATAACTACGAGTTTGTACCTGGCCTTGATGATAAAACATGAGCCCGTCCTGGTGCTCTGTTCTGAAGCCGACACCGGCATAAAAATTGTCTTGGATATCCGGTACATCAGCCAGTTGTAATCCCAGATAACCATCACCGGTGAAATGAGCCTCACGAGTTAACTGAAGCACACACACAGTTTTTTTAAATTGACAATATGTGATGCATTATCCATCATTCACTTTCATTATTAAAGAGGAGGTGTATGAAGATGGTGGGGTGTTGCCTGTTCTCACCAGGAGATCTTCGGGGCAACCGTAGCTGATTCCTGCGCTCTTCATGATCTTAATCTGAACGAAGCTTTGAATAGCCTTGATGTGCCTGAGACAGCCCTTTATGGAGCCACCATTAGGGAAAATACTCCTCAGCCTGTAATAACACACACAAATAGGTTTTACACAAACTGTGAAATTCACAGCTTTCTGCTGAATGACTTCTCAGTGGCTTTTTTAAATGCTTACCCCTCTGGCATCTCATCATCAGGCACTCCACCCAGGAAGTAGCGGCCTGGGAAGCTGAGTTCATCGCTTTTTAGGATGTAGATGTTGACACGATCTATCCTCACTATCATTTTTTGTTTTCTTTGAACTAAGACATTCATCTGAAACCAACCCAGACGAGAAAGTTAAAATAAGTAAGACTACACAGGACTGTTAGAGAATGGGTCTCATTCACTAAGCATTCGTACTAAAAAATAACAAAAAATTTTTTGCGTGAAATGTGCGTATAAACAAAAACATTCATACTAAAATTTCTAATAAATGTAGGAAAAATTGAAGAATTTTTCAGCTTATACCACATGTACGCAATAATAAAATACTAGGTTATAATTTTAATGTATATAATAATTTTGATATATAATACTTACATTATTATATTATATTTGTGTGTGTGTGTGTGTGTGTGTGTGTGTGTGTATGTGTGTGTGTGTGTGTGTGTGTGTGTGTGTGTGTGTGTGTGTGTGTGTGTGTGTGTGTGTGTGTGTGTGTGTGTGTGTGTGTGTATGTGTATGTGTATGTGTATGTGTATGTGTATGTGTATGTGTATATTTTTAGGGGGGCTAAAATAATTTTGGGGGGTTCTAATCCCTGCCCCCTCTCAAAATAATTGTTTCAACGTCCCTGCGTGTAGTATGCAAATTACTAACCAGGTGCACGTGGCCGCTCATTCAGTACACTTCAAATTCACTAACGCAAGAAAGAGTTTATAGACAAATTCGCATACGTTTTCGCGAGAAGGTCAAATGTGCTTATAAATACGAAAAATTTACACAATTATTTGTGAATGAGACCCATTAACTTTATCAACAAGCATTACTTTCCCTATTTTCTATCTATCCAATTAATAAACTAAAAATAATTCTAAGTTTTAGTCATCATGACTATTAACTAAAAAATGAAACTAAATAATAATCCATAAGGTTTCTTAACAAACGTTCAGCATAAATACGTTTTGATTACATTTTGATTCAATCTAGTGCTGGGGAAACGATTATTCACGATTAATTGCATACAAAATAAAAGTGAGTTTTTGCATAATATATGTGTGTGTGCCGTGTACACTTAAAAAATTGTTTATATATAAAATATAAATAAATATACACACGTAAATGATTCTTCAATACATACAGTTGAAAGAAAAAGTATGTGAACCCTTTGGGCTTACTTGGATTTCTTCATAAATTGGTCATAAAATGTGTTCTGATCTTCATCTAAGTCACAACAATAGAGAAACACAGTCTGCTTTAACTAATACCACACAAACATTATACGTTTTCATGTTTTTATTGAACACAACATGTAAACATTCATAGTGCAGTGTGGAAAAAGTATGTGAAACCCTAGGCTAATGACTTCTCCAAGAGCTAATTGGAGTCAGGAGTCAGCCAACTTGGGGTCCAATCAATGTGATGAGATTGGATGTGTTGATTAAAGTTGATAAAAAACACACACCAGTTTTGAGTTTGCTGTTCTGAAGAAGCATTGTCCAATGTGAACCATGCCTCGCACAAAAGAGCTCTCAGAAGATCTACGATCAAGAATTGTTGACTTACATGAAGCTGGAAAGGGCTACAAAAGTATATCTAAAAGCCTTGATGTCCATGTGTCCATGGTAAGACAGATTGTCTACAAATGGAGAAAGTTCAGCACTGTTGCTACACTCCCTAGGCGTGGTTGTCCTGTAAAGATGACTGCAAAAGCACAGCGCCGAATGCTCAATGAGGTGAAGAAGAATCCTAGAGTGTCAGCTAAAGACTTACAGAAATCTCTTGCACATGCTAACATTTTTGTTGACAAATCTAAAATAAGGAAAACATTAAACAAGAATGGACTTCATGGGAGGAGACCTCGGAGGAAGCCACTGCTGTCCAAAAAAAACATTGCAGCACGTATGAAGTTTGCAAAAGAGCACCTGGATGTTCCACAGCACTACTGGCAAAACATTTTGTGTGGACAGATGAAACCAAAATTGAGTTGTTTGGAAAGAACACACAACTTTATGTGTGGAGAACAAAAGGCACAGCCCACCAACATCAAAACCTCATCCCAACTGTGAAATATGGTGGAGGGGGCATCATGGTTTGGGGCTGCTTTGCTGCCCTTAGGCCCTGGACAGATTACTGTCATCGATGGAAAAATGAATTCCAAAGTTTATCAAGACATTTTGCAGGAAAACTTAAGACCACAGAGGATGGACGATGGAACAGGACAACGACCCAAAGCATAGAAGTAAATCAACAACAGAATGGCTTCAACAGAAGAAAATACGCCTTCTGGAGTGGCCCAGTCAGAGTCCAAGAGAGCGATTCACACCAGAAATCCCAAGAATATTGCTGAACTGAAACACTTTTGTAAAGAGGAATGGTCCAAAATTTCTCCTGACCGTTGTGCAGGTCTGATCTGCAACTGTAGGAAACGTTTGGTTGAGGTTATTGCTGCCAAAGGAGGGTCAACCAGTTATTAAACCCAACGGTTCACATACTTTTTCCACCCTGCAGGGGCGGACTGGCCATCTGGCAAACCGGGCAGTTTCCCGGTGGGCCGACGTACTTTTTGGGCCACTACATCTCATACTATCTTTGTCTGCTGACCAGCCCAGTTAGCGTCTTTTTTTTCTAGACAGACCGGCCCACTGACATTTCAGCAGCAGCCCATTGGTTATTATTTTTTTAATGACATTAAGCTGGCCCAATGACTGCCCAGCCCAGTCATCGTCCTTTTTTTCCTAGATAGACCGGCCCACTCAGCAGCCCATTGGTTATTTTTGATTGACATTTAAGCTGGCCCAATCACCGCTTTGGTCTCTGTGCAAGCGAGCATGCGTTGTCGGTCAGTTCACGTGTCAAAATAGAGAGAGAGAGAGATGGAGAAAACACGCAAGGGACGCGCAGATAAACTGCGCGACAAAAGAAACATGCTCTTTAGCAGACGCTACAAAATGTGTTAAAATAACACAGCAGGACCTTCAACTCGCGTCGCTGGTGATGATGATGATGATGCTGATGGTGGTGGCACTGGCAGCTCCAGCACGCAAAGTGTCAGTGATGAGAGGGAGAGAGACGCGGGAGAAGTGAGTGTAACGTTAGTGCCTGCGGTAAGCAGTACTGCTTTCAAAACACAAGTTTAGATAGATACCCCTTGATAAAACTGAGTCAAAAACAGAAAATTATGGTGATAAAGCTGCAATAAAATAATTGCACTCTTTGCTCTGTGACTACGAGAGTGTATCTGATTCGTAGATTTTTCGTTTATTGTCTGTTTCAAAACGTATCATTTCTCTTCAAGCAAAATCAAACAATCCAGGAGATCTAAAAAGATATGTTTATTGTATATAACAACACACTTGACAGATAATCTTAAAAATCTCTTACTGTAATCACACAAGTTTAGTTCAGTGAATGTAGTGAATACTTCCTCTAAGTACTGCAAGTAATAATCAGTTTTCAATATTACTGTAAGCAGCACTTGTATTTTGTAAAAAGTCAGCAATTCAATGGCAAATTTTGCCAACTGCATATTGCTTGTTTTAAGATTCATAAGTGTGGATTACTAAACTAAACTAAACTAAACTAAACTAAACTAAACTAATAAATAACATGTTCTAGAAGTGTTTGTTGTGTCAACTCTCACTCTTTTCTGCTATTAATTGGGTTTAGTGCTTTTATGGAATTGGAGTTGCTATTGCTATACATATTTAAAGGCGTGCAAAGATGGGTGGTATTTGTAATTATACACTGCAAAAAAATATTTTCAAGAAAAAAATTCTTAGTATTTTTGTCTTGTTTTCAGTAAAAAATATCTAAAAATTCTTAAAATAAGATGCTTTTTCTTAATGAGCAAAATGACCCAAGAAAATAAGTCTAGTTTTTACACCAAAAATTTTAAGATTTAAGATTTTTTTGCTTGTTTTATGCACAAAATCACTTAAATTTGATATTTTTGGTCTAAAAACTAGACTTATTTTCTTGGGTAATTTTCATCAAGAAAAAGCATCTCAATTTAAGAATTTCCAGATATTTTTACTGAAAACAAGACAAAAATACTAAGATTTTTTTTTTCTTGAAAATAATTTTTTGCAGTGTAGTGTGGGCCGGTTTGGGCCAAAATGCCAGGGCCGAATTTTTGTCCCAGTCCAGCCCTGCCACCCTGCACTATGAATGTTTACATGTTGTGTTCAATAAAAACATGAAAACGTATAATGTTTGTGCGGTATTAGTTTAAGCAGACTGTGTTTCTCTATTGTTGTGACTTAGATGAAGATCAGAACACATTTTATGACCAATTTATGAAGAAATCCAAGTAAGCCCAAAGGGTTCACATACTTTTTCTTTCAACTGTACATTAATGAGTGTGTGTATTTACAATGCAGTGGCGGACTCTCACAGAGCTTTAATATTCCAAAAAATGAACAAACAAAAAAAAAATCTTGTATCCTATCTTCATTTGTTTTATAAATTGGGTAAGAGACCTAGTGAATAATAGAAAAAAAATACATTGCCGTAATAACTCATCATTGGCAGGAAAGCATTTAATCTTTATTGAAGAGATAACACGTCAATGAAGGGGAAAGAGTTAAAAACAGTTTATCATGTGAAGTGTCACATCTGGTTAGGACACAGTGCGATGTACAATTAAGTTTTAATTCAAGTATAAAACACATTTTGCAAGTATTCAAACACCGGGAAAGTATTAGAATAGAGAGTGGTTTACTTACAATTTTCGACTGACTGTTACCAATTGCTATTTTAGATGAATCCAACTCTTTGATAGCGTCTAGTTCCATTGTTCCATTAACATTAAAGAAGACTTTGAGAAGACCTTCATGCATGGCAATGCACACATACTTATCCTGAGAAGAAATCCACAGGGATGAAAAGCATTAATAAACGATCATAACTGTCTGAATGTCATAAATCCTTTGAAAGTGATGTCAGCGCCTCACCCCATTGAGGAACAACATGAGAATTCCGTTTTGTGAGACGAGTTTGACCTGCTGCTCAAACCTCTGCGTGTCAGCGCTCTGCACATTGAACAAAACTTCAACGTAACCCGAGCCATCAAAATACACACCGTCAACAACCCAATCTGGTGTGTTTACTGGCCTTTTCCTGTTTTAATACAAGAAGAGAAGTAATAAGAACAATAAATGCCCGGACACTCACTACTCCAACCCATATTCACACATTCCTGGTTATGTTTTAGGAAAATGAGTTGGAAAGGATAAAATACATTGAAAAGTGACTAATATTTAACAAAATACTATGATGGAAAAGGCCACTTGGAAAGACCAAAATAAACTGAATATAATGACACAGATACAGTACTGGTCTTTAATACAACAGATAACAGATGGTTAATATAAGTGTCATTTAGACCGCCTCCCACCTTGAACAAGGCAGGTCAATTGTGGTGTTCAATTCAAACGTCTGATCGAAGTTATAGAGACTGAGGAGCTCTTGGTTCAGACTCAGCAACTCAATGCAGCCTTTGAAGAAGCTCGATGTCGTAGCATTCAGAATCTCTGGAGGCTGTGCGTGTGCAAGAGAAGAGGAAAAATTTATATTTGCATAGTTGGAAGATTATCTTCTGAAGGACATACAAACTAGAAATGTATAAAATATTTTTATTGGTTTTTGCTTGCGTGTGCAAAACTAGCAGCCATAACGCTATTGCTAGGTGATGTGGGTTGTTGCCAGGAAGTTGCTATAGAGTTTCTAATGGTGCGTCCACACTGAAAGCGAATGTAAGTATATGTGCAAGTCAATGATGTTACAAGTCAATGCAAAGACGCAAATAGACGCAGGATGGCACAATTGCAGTGAACGCGCTATATTCATACCTAAATCATGTCTTACGCGCAAGCTCAATGCTAGTCAATGAAGAATTTATTGACAAGTCTGGATTGACACGTCTGGTTGTATCAGAAAATGGAGAGCATTGAAGACACTCCTCATTAAAGGACAAGTTTGGTATTTTACACTTAAAGCCCTGTTTTCAGATTGTTTATGATGAAATAGAACGGTTTTTACTGAATTTTTGGACATATGATGCTCGCCCGAACATTTTCGGGTGTTTGTTGTATCACCTCCCACCTCTACAATGGCTGCATATGTGCACTGGAACAATCCTTCCTTCCTTCCTTCCTTCGTTTACAAAGACGTGAAACTCACCGAGTGGTCAGGGGTGTTCACTGATATGCTCACACAAAAATCGCTGCAAAAGATGCTTTCCAACAGGTTTTATCGTAGTTTTTGCCAACTCTATTGACTTGTATTAGATGTGCTGTGAGGTACGGTATTATTCCGCGCCGGGAACGTTGTTTGTATTCTTGCAACTGGCAAAGGTGGATTATCGCCAACAACTGGGCTGGAGTGTCTATTATTCAAGCTCTCAACGGAAGAATATACAGGTGTGAAGCGTTTGAAAAAATAGGTCCACAAGTTTACAACGAATGCTAAAACACCTGTTTGCAGCGATTTTTGTGTGAGCATATCAGTGAATACCCCTGACCACTCGGTGAGTTTCACGTCTTTGTAAACTAAAGTTTAATGCATTTTATGAAGGATTGTTCCAGTGCACCTATGCAGCCATTCTAGAGGTGGGAGGTGAGTGATACAACAGAAACCGAAAATTCTCGGTCCAGCATCATATGTCCAAATTTCAGTCAAAACCGTTCTATTTCATCATAAACAATCTGAAAACTAAATGTGGGGTCCTTTTTGCCGGTTTAACATTTGGTTCAAATATTTAACACATTTGTGGTTTGTAGCACATATATTTAAATCTAAATCTGCAATAATAATAAACTGCTGAATGAAAAGAAATGACTTACATTAAAGGTGCTGGGGTAACCGCCAACATAAAATACAGTCTCCTCGGCCGGGAGGTTAAGTAAGCCATATTCACCTCCTGCATTCACGCTTGCCTTTCTTATTTTTGTGCCTTCTGAATCAGTGGCCATTCCCATCTGACCGTACTGGAGAGTCCTGCAAACACAAAATAAGTAGTGTGAATATTTAAAAAAATAAAAACAAGGGATGATGCAAAGTGTATATATCTCACCTCTCTAGGACGAGATGGTTAAAGTAATCCATATTCACACTAATTTCCATTAAAACATTAGCTGTATCTCCTCCCACGTTAAAGTACCAGCGCAGATTTGCACCTTCCAGCATCATTGCCATATAATCTTTAGTAGACTACAGTACACACATAAAGTACAATAACATAAGGGGTTAATATTTGTATTTATATTTTAATATATAAATGTTTATTGAGCTTAACTTACGTCTTTATTGCCGAGATAGAAGACAAACTGGGGTTTGTCGGGTTCGGCCTGCCGCCGTCTGCGGTTGGGACGAGGGAGCTTGACGTACATTTGTAGATTTGAATATCCTGCTAGGTCAGCCACATTACTGGGCGTCCTCACCTGTACTCCAGATTTACCATTAAACTGCATGGAAACGCCCACCTGATAGGGAAAAACAATATATGGTTACCTCTACAAATTCATTGTTTGTGTGTTATTTGACTATGTTCGTCTATTGTTAACAGTCAAAATCTTGTTAACATGGTGCTCTCTCATAGCTCAGGAGACTTCATGGAGTTCACATTTTATTTAAACATCAACATTTGTTTTAAAGGTCCACTGTGTAGGATTTTAGTGGCATCTAGTGGTGAGACTCAGTTCACAGCTCGAAACGCATAGAGAAGCTACGGTAGCCACCACAGGACAACATGTAATCGTCTGAGACAATGTAGTGATATTAAGGATATTACTACACAACAAATGGACTTGTAGAGGAGCTGTACCTTGTTGGCAGCATTGCGAGCCTGCTCGATGAGCTGTCGGATCCTCTGGATGCTGTCTGAGATGTTGGACGGCTGAAGTGTGGTGTTTTGCAGACGGTCCAGCTTCTTCATGAGCTTTGGAAGAGTGTCGCTCAGAGCCGTCACTGCAGAAATGCACAAAACCCAGTGAGAAAGGACAAAAAAGTTGCACGCTGGTGCAAAAACACGCAACCGCATGAACACGCACCTGATGCGTTGGCGTCATTTAGCGCTTTGTTGATATCATCGTTGGTTGCGTTAGAATCTCCGTATTGTTTTTGCCATTCCTCCAGCTGTTTCTTTAATGGAGCCAGCGCGTCAGTGACGTTAGTTGCCGTGTTGTTAGCCTGCTCCACTGCGCTTTTAGCGTCTGCGATGTTCTTCGCTATGTCGTCTGCGACACATCAAATCAGGGTTTAAAATCACATCAAATCAAGGTTTCGCTTTAATGTTTTTTGGAAAACACTTTGGAAAAGGGAGTCGGGCGGAGAACCAAAACACACTTGTAGCAGCAGTAAGGGGCGTGTCTACTAACCGACATCGTTGCCTGGGTTGCGTATGTATTGGGCGGGTCTATCAAAAGAAGGTCTAGATTCTATTGGGGTAGGGGCGTGTTTGTTTAGGTGATTTCAAATGTCAACATGGCTTTCAGACATCATGCACCCCGCCTTTAATGATACTAGACTTCCAATAGTGACCTGAAATTTAAAATCTGATTACATGAGACTTTTTGATTAACGCATAAAAATACCAAAACAACCTAGTAAAAATAAACACTCAAGTTTCAAGTTTCAAGTTTGTGTTTATTTATATAGCACATTTAAACACAGCAACCAGGGCTGACCAAAGTGCTGAACAATATAGGCAATAAAAGAAAAACAGAAATATAAAGCAATTCAATAACAAGCAATCACATTGAGTTAAAAGCTAAAGAGAAAAAATATGTTTTAAGAGAGGATTTAAAAGCATTTAAAGATTGAGCTGTTCTAATGTAAATGGGGAGACTGTTCCACAGCCTAGGCCCAGCAACCGCAAACGATCTATCTCCTCTTTTCTTTAACCGTGCCCTAGGGGCAAACAGAAGTCTCTGATCACCAGACCTCAGGTTTCGTGAGGGATTATGAGGACGGAGAAGGTCGGACAAATACGTCGGTGCCAGATTGTGAATAGATTTAAAAACAAATACAAGAATTTTAAACTCAATTCTAAAATGTACCGGTAACCAATGCAGTGATTTTAGGATCGGTGAAACATGATCAAACTTACGTTTTCTTTTAATGAACTTTGCAGCAGCATTCTGTACTAATTGAAGACGGGCAATAGAATGTTTGGATATGCCATAGTAAAGTGAGTTGCAATAATCCAACCTCGATGTAATGAGCGCATGGACAGCAATCTCTAAGGTTTTCTCAGAGAGAGAGGATCTGACCTTAGAGAGAAGACGTAGCTGGAAAAAACAGGAGCTAATCAGCGCATTTATTTGTTTGTCAAATTTGAGATTGTGGTCCCAGAGAACACCTAAATTCTTAACGCAAGAAGAAGTTGGGAGAAGATAGTCCAAATCAATGCCACTGCAATTAAAATTATCATGGGGACCAAACACTCTATGAGGTCACATCGCATGTTTGCGGCATCCAGGTCATTTCAAGTTTTGAGTTTCCATAATACAGGAATAGTTCAGTGAAAAATGAAAATATCCCTTGACTATCCCAGATATTATAGTTTATAAAATTTTAAATAAATTAATATTTTTCTTACAAAATCACAGATTACCCTCAGCAGGCCTTTATTAACCCACTGGAGCCGAGTGGATTACTTCTGTAAAGGATTGATGCACTTTTTGGGCTTTAAAAGCAAAAGCACCATTTACTACTTATAAAGCCTGGAAGAGCCAGGACATTTTCTAATATAACTCTGTGTTTGTCTGAAAGATGATAGTCATATACACTCACCTAAATGATTATTAGGAACACCTGTTCAATTTCTCATTAATCTCCTGAACTCCAAACTGAATGTCAGAATGGGAAAGAAAGGTGATTTAAGCAATTTTGAGCGTGGCATGGTTGTTGGTGTCAGACGGGCCGGTCTGAGTATTTCACAATCTGCTCAGTTACTGGGATTTTCACGCACAACCATTTCTAGGGTTTACAAAGAATGTTGTGAAAAGGGAAAACATCCAGTATGCGGCAGTCTTTTGGGCGAAAATGCCTTGTTGATGTTACAGGTCAGAGGAGAATGGGCCTTCAACCTGATAGAAGAGCAACTTTGACTGAAATAACCACTCGCTACAACCGAGGTATGCAGCAAAGCATTTGTGAAGCCACAACACGCACAACCTTGAGGCGGATGGGCTACAACAGCAGAAGACCCCACCGGCTAATCTCCACTACAAATAGGAAAAAGAGGCTACAATTTGCACGAGCTCACCAAAATTGGACAGTTAAAGACTCTCAATTCTGTTGAGACATGCAGATGGTAGAGTCAGAATTTGACATAAACAGAATGAGAACATGGATCCATCATGCCTTGTTACCACTGTGCAGGCTGGTGGTGGTGGTGTAATGGTGTGGGGGATGTTTTTTTGGCACACTTTAGGCCCCTTAGCGCCAATTGGGCATCGTTTAAATGCTACGGCCTACCCGAGCATTGTTTCTGACCATGTCCATCCCTTTATGACCACCATGTACCCATCCTGAGGGTTACTTCCAGCAGGATAATGCACCATGTCACAAAGCTCGAATCATTTCAAATTGGTTTCTTGAACATGACAATGAGTTCACTGTACTAAAATGGCCCCCACAGTCACCAGATCTCAACCCAACAGAGCATCTTTGGTATGTGGTAGAACGTGAGCTTCGTGCCCTGGATGTGCATCCCACAAATCTCCATCAACTGCAAGATGCTATCCTATCAGTATGGGCCAACATTTCTAAAGAATGCTTTCAGCACCTTGTTAAATTAATGCCATGTAGAATTAAGGCAGTTCTGAAGGCGAAAGGGGGTCAAACACAGTACTAGTATGGTGTTCCTAATAATCCTTTAGGTGAGTGTACATCTCGAATGGCTTGAGGATGAATAAATAATTTTAATTTTTGGCTTAACGATCCCTTTAAATGTCTCAAAAAGTTGGCTCTAGACACATACAGATGTATTTGGCAAGGCTAAATGCATTGTTGCATGACTAAGACAATGACAGAGACTGAGCTCTGACCTCGGCTGATGTTGAGGTTGTCTTTGATCTTCTTCAGGTCTTCGAGCATCTTGTCTTTCTTGTTCACAGCCTTCTTCAAACTCTTCTTTATGGAATCCACGAGGGGCTTCAGACCTGTCGAGTCAATTTCAAACATCATCGATTCGCGTATAATTCAGGAGGTGATTTTGAGAACAGCTTGTTCTGACTCTTTTACCTTCACTGATGTTCTTTTGCTCCTCTGCGTTTGTCAGAAGATCAGTACTCTGGTTCTTCATTGAAGCAGCGGTTTGGGCCAGATCGCTGTCATTTATTTTCTGGATCAAGTACAGAAATAATAATAATGCATACATTTACAGACATTTACAGAAGTGAAAGAGATGTCAGTACTTTATTTTGAGCTTTATGATAGTTAATAAAAGTGGTACAGTACATTACAGGGTACATATTATATAAGTCTCAGGTTTACCTAGAATGTGTCTGTAATGTTTTAGCTCAAAATACCCTACAGATCATTTATTATAGCATGTCCAAAATGCCCCTAATTGGGTGGGATCAAAAAAATAAGTTTTTCATGTGTGTACCTTTAAATGCAAATGATGCAATCACTCCCTTACCAACAGACAATGAACATTTTTGGTTAAAATTACATCTGATTCCTGTGAATACAGACTAAGACAATAGTATCTTTAGCCGCATTAGTGCTACAACGTCCAAACAAACAAATTTAGAGGTAAAATTAACCAATCAGTCAGTGACCGTGGGCGGGGCTTTGTTAGTGTGACATCACATTAACAAGAGAAACAAAACAGCATGAAACTGCTTTGGTTTAATGGGGATTTTTTTCATTGTAGGATGGTTGTGTTCACACACTGCCAACACACTTTTATGTCCAAACACCTTGTAAAAGTGGATTTTGCATAATATGGGCCCTTTAATGGGGAAATTTGAGTGACAGTGTGTTTGTTTGCCTGCACCTTTAGAGCCTCTGTTGCAGATTCATTGGCTTTCTTAGCCGCGACCTCAGCTTCCTGCACACTGTCTATAATGTTGGTGTATGCACGAGATGCATTCAGAGCTCGCTGGATGAATCCATCCTGGTTTGAGCCTGATATCAGACTGCACAAGAAAAAAATGGGATATGTTTAAAAACACATTCGACAAATGTCTCATTTGCATAACATTACATTTGCATTTATGAATTTGGCAAACGCTTTTATTCAAACACACTAACAGTGCATTCAAAGATATATACATTTATATTTATATATTTACATATATTCAGTGTTGCCTTTTGTGCAGCTAATGCAATACTCTAACCAACTGAGCTAGAGTAAATAAATATACATTAGTCAGTGACCATCTGCTAGCTAATATTATCATCATCTATTAAAAAGTCCACTTTATTTACACACACACCTGGAAAGATTCCTGGCCAGCTGGTCGAGCATTTCAGCGTGTTTCTCTGCACTCTCCACCAGGGGGATTTTACTGTCAGATGAGACGTTCTTCTCCAACGTCTCATTCAGCTGTGTCCTCGCACCATCCAGCTCAGCAGCCATATTCTCGTATTCCTGACAGACATCAGATAGGAAGTAGTGGTTACACACGAGTGGAAGGGTGCGCTTAACAAGATACGTGTGTGATAAGCAGCGATGTGACGTTTGATTTTTGCGTGTACCTCTTTAGAGTCCTTAAGCATTGAAAGCAGATCATTGACTTTGGTGACATCATCTTCTGCCATCTGTAACTGCTGCTCCACTTCTTTCTGCTTCTCCAGCAACTTATTGATTATTTTCTAGATAGTCAGATGTGTAAGAGAGAGAAACAACACCGTTCAAAAGTTTAGGATCGTTTATCCGAAATGTTTTATCAAATGTTTGATTTAACTCATTGAACTGAATCTTTGATGTGATCTTACTCAGTCAATATATAAGATATCAAGGTTATATTTTCCTTTTTTCATTTTTGTGTAGAAAATTGATTTAGTTGGGTTTTCACAGACTAAGGTGTGCATTTTACCTGAAGCTCATCCAGGCGTTTCTCATTATTCTTATTGTTTTCTGCAGTTTGTGTTGTCTGCTTGACCGCCTCATTAAGAGCGTCTTTCAGGTCCATCAGTTGCTGGTTAAACTGTTTTAGTTTGTTTTTGACATCCTTTGCCAGAGCCTCATTATTCAGTGTACGGTTGGCCATGTCTTTCTCCACACGATCTACCACTACAAAAGACAAAAATATTTTATTTAACCTTTATTTTTCCAGAAAGGTCCCTTTGAAATATGAAGCAATATTTTCTTCCAGGGAGTCCTGAAAGGAGACTATTTCTTTGTCCACAATTGCCTACATCAATTTGAATTGTCAGTTTGCAGAAAACATCATACAAAAAATACGCAGCTGAGATTTCGCAGCATGTACAGGATGGACAATCTTTTATCCCATGAGATACAGGAGCTGAGGAGCCGCCAAACTTAAAGCGTAACTAAACCCCTGGTCAGAGCCTAACTCCACCCACTGGCAATATTTGAAAAATGCAAGAAAAGTGGGCAGATCCCAACGGAGATAGAGGGGACAGACTAAGCTCGTACCAAGTGTGTGGTGAGATTGTAACAAGGGCGTGGTGAGCTTGAACCTGCTTACGTCACAAGGTATTTTTTGGACCCAACATCCAATAGGAAAATTCAACTGCAGTAGCCACCGTTCCACCTGAAGAGGGCAGCACTCAGACGTTTTTACACCATATATTGTAGTACTAAAACACTTTATATCCAAATGTCAAAAAACTTACTCAAATCAATGAACAGCACTAATAAAGCCCCATTCTTACAGATCATTAACTAAAAAAAGTTGCTTTAGGGTTTAGTTATGCTTTAAAGCTCCGATAACACAAGCTGTTTTTGCGTATCTGATGTTAATTTGGAGTACCTATAGAGTAGTATTACATCATTTATATCTCCAAAGAGTTGTATCAGATTTATAAAAGACAGATCAGCTTTACAGATTCTTTCTGATAACGTACAGAAAAATTCGGAAGGAGGAGTTACGAGCTGCGGGAGGAGTTACAAGCTGCGGGAGGAGCAAGTCACGAGTCATGCAACACACTGAATAACTTATGATTCACTACATGTTCGTGCCGTTTATATCAGTGTTTCTCAATCCTGGTCCTCGAGGACCCCCTTCCAAAATGTTTTAGATGTCTTTTTAATTAACACACCTGATTTAACTCATTAGCTTTTAGGGAAACATTCTGGAAGGAGGCTGATGAGTTGGTTCAGGTGTTTTAAATAAGGAGACATCTAAAACTTTCTGAAAGGGGGTCCTCGAGGACCAGGGTTGAGAAACACTGGTTTATATCATTTGGACACAAATGCAAAACTCTACTGCTACCCCGATAAACAAACTATATTGTTTCCATAAGGCTGGCTTACTTCTCCTTACATCCAAAAACACACTTCTTCTTTCGTGCCATTGTTAAGTCTTGATATAAAACATAGCTGTCGCGTGAAGTGATGCCTGTGAGTTCTAGTGTCCTCGGTTCTCGCTCTCCCGCTGATTGACGTGTGGTCGTGTTTTTCATAAAAAGATATGGCTTACCCCTAAAACGTCAGCTGGACCCTTATTTAAAAAAACTTTCCGAAACTTGTACGAACCCTGGCGAAGCGCACACACTTTGCCTATGTTTACCATAAGAAAACCAACCCTTAAGCTGTGTTAATTTGTCAAAGTGCATGAAATACCTTTGACCCCCCCCCCCTTTAAAATGTAAATAAATTAAAAATAGTGAAAAACTGTGAGACAGGGAGCTCTTTTTAACAAGCATAAGTGATATAGTTACCGAAAATTGAATTCATGGCTATTTAATCACACTTATTTAACAACACCTGAGTAAATTATTAGCATTGTCATGAGTGAACAAACATACAAGACAATAAAAAAACATGACGAATGTAGTATCAAAGTCACACCACTCGGCAGCTGTGTTTGCATGCGTCCGGGCAATTATTTCAGTCATGCAAAACTAAATTCCTATCTACTTAAATGGGAAAAGACACAAAAAAAATCACAATTAAACAACATATTTCTGACCAACAATTAAACCTGACAGATCTGACCAACCCCAGAGAATCATTAGCCTTTATTGATTGATTGGTTCTTTTAAATGAAAGGCGGGATATTGAACGTTGCAGTGTCTCCTTATAGTAATAGTCGTAATCCTTATAGTAATCTTGTTATTTTCCATATCTTTGGTTATCTCCCCAGAATGTATTCATATTGCACCCAAACATACTATAAACCATGGACACCGGGAAGGTCATGAAAATTGTTTGCTTTTCCAATCTGAAAGTTTGAAGTACTCAAGGTTATACATTTCCAACTTATATATACATAAAATAGTCTGGGCATAGTAAACATTTGAGTCGTAACTTACAGTCGTTGGCGTTGTCCAGTTCATTTCCTGCTAGTGTCTTCTGAAAGTCAAATGTCTTGAAGCGCATGTCTCTGAGCATCGACTCTACCTCATCTATCTTCTGAGCAAGTTCATTGTCATCCATCGTTTTGCTTTCATTCTGTGCTGTCAGGTTCACATGTCGTATAATGTCTGAAAAGATATGAAAATATATTGTTCACTAAATAAAACATGAAGAAATGTGACTGGCACCAGATTTCTCCAGTACTTTATGGCTTTGTATATTGGGTTTGTCTATACTACGAATACAAATAAATTCTGATTTAATATTTATATTTTTCTATGTGTACGTATGAAGTGTTATGTTGAATTGATTTTATAGCATCTCTTTTAGCTTTAGATTGTTATTGTTATTGTACCTTGCACATTTCCCATGATATCCTTGATAAAGCCGAGTAAGTCTTGTGCTCTGTTGTATGTTGAGTTGGTGCTGTCTACGACATCTGTTGCCTTCTTTTGTGTAACTGAGGCCTATAACACCAACAAACATAGATGTGAGTTAATATAGTCACACACAAACTACTTTTCAGGTATAATTGTTATATTAGTGGCATTATAATGATCACTGAAAATATATTTCCTTACCTTCTCGTCTAATTTTTTAATGTCTGAATCAGTGAGTTGAAGGTCTGCTTCAAGCATGTTGGCCCGATTTCTGCTCTCATCCAGAGTGCTGTTATAGTTTGCTATAGCATTCTGAAAAATTGATTTCTGGTTAGTTAAATATTGCACACAACAGTGTTACTCACATGTGTGTTTTTGTGTCTGACAGAGAGAGAGAGCGAGAGAGAGAGAGAAAGAAAGATAGTGAGAGACTTACAGCAATATCCTCCATGGACACATTAAGTTGGTTTAACTGAGTCCAGGCCATGGAGCTAGCATTAAGATTGGTCATCTGATCAGTAACAGACTCAAAAAGCTGATTTATTTTGTCCAGATCCGCCAGCAGAACCATCACACAGTTGTCGCATGCTACAAAACAACACAAATCATCATTCAGTAATCAACAGCAAGCTCTGTAAAATTACTGGAGAGATTAATATTAACATTATGAGGATTAATAGAAAACACATCCACACTGTCTGTACATTAATAATAATAAAAATTAACTAAATAAACCATACAAATGAATGTTTGGTATACAACACAAACCAAGGAACAAAGTGAGTTAATCAGTGAATGAGCGACAGAGTAAATCAATGAGGGAGTGAATAATTGAATCAGTGAATGAGTGAGGGAGTGAATCCATGAATGAAAAAGGGATGAATGAGTGAAACAGTGAGGAATTGTATAAGTGAGGGATTGATTAATTGAAATTAATCAGTGAATTAGTAAGGGAGTGAATCAGTGAATGAGAGAGGGGTTGAATAAGTGAATGAGTGAGGGAGTGGGCGAATCAGTGAATGAGTGAGAGTCAATCAGTGAATGAGTGAGTGAATGAATCAGTGAATGAGTGAGAGATTGAATAAGTGAGTGAGTGAATCAGTGAATAAGAGAGGGATTGAATAGGCGAGTAAGAGAATTAGTGAATTAGTAAGGAAGTGAATCAGTGAATAAGGGATGGAGTGGGTGAGTGAGTGAATCAGTGAGGACTGAATCAGTGAATGAGTGAATAAGTGAGTGAGTGAGTGAGTGAGTGAGTGAGTGAGTGAGTGAATGAATGAATTAGTGAATGAGTGAGGGACTGAATAAGTGAAAGAGTGAGTGAGTAAATCAGTGAGGAGTGAATCAGTGAATGAGAGAGAAATTGAATAAGTGAATGAGTGAGGGAGTGGGTGAATCAGTGAATGAGTGAAAGAGTGAATCAGTGAATGAGTGAGGGAATGAATGAGTGAGTGAATCAATCAGTGAATGAGTGAGAGATTGAATAAGTGAGTGAGTGAATCAGTGAATGAGATACGGATTGTATAGGTGAGTGAGTGAATCAGTGAATTAGTAAGGGAGTGAATCAGTGAATGAAGGAGGGAGTGGGAGAACCAGTGAAGTGAGAAGGGAATCAATGAATGAGAGAGTGAGTGAGTGAGTGAGTGAGTGAGTGAGTGAGTGAGTGAGTGAGTGAGTGAAAGATTAAATAAGTGAGGGAATGAATGAGTAAGTAAATGAATCAGTGAATAAGTGAGAGATTGAATAAGTGAGTGAGCGAATCAGTGAATTAGTGAGGGAGTCAATCAGTGAATGAGTGAATCAGCGAATGAGTAGGGAAGGGGATCAGTAAGTGAGTGAATCAGTGAATGAGAGAGGGATTGAATCTGTGAATGGGAGAGGGAATGAGTGAGTGAATCAGTGAATGAGTGGTGGATAGAATAATTGAGTGAGTAAGGGAGTGAGTGAGTGAAACGGTTAATGAGTGAGGGAGTGAATCAGTGAATGAGCAAGGGAATGAAAATCTGGGGGTAAATACGTAAATGACAGAGGGATTAAATAAGTGAATGAGTGAGGGAGTGAGTCAGTGATTGAGTTAGGGAGTAAGTGAATCAGTGAACGATTTAGGTAGTAAGTGAGTCAGTAAACGAGTGAGGGAGTGAGTGAATAAGTGAATGAATGAGGGAGTGAATCAATGAGTGATTTATGGAGTGAGTGAATCAGTGAATGAGTGAGGGAGTGAATTAGTGAATTAATGAGTGAATCAGTGAGTTAATCAGTGAATGAGTAAAGGAGTGTATCTGTGAATGACAGAGAGAGGGAATAAGTGAGTGAATCAGTGAATGACAGAGAGAGGGAATAATTGATTGAATCAGTGAATGAGTGATGGATTGAATAAGTGAGTGAGTAAGGGAGTGAAACAGTTAATGAGTGAGGGACTGAATCAGTGAATGAGCAAGGGAATGAAAATCTGGGGGTAAATAAGTGAATGACAGAGGGATTAAATAAGTGAATGAGTGAGGGAATGAGTCAGTGATTGAGTTAGGGAGTGAGTAAATCAGTGAACGAGTTAGGGAGTAAGTGACTCAGTAATGAGTGAGGGAGTGAGTGAATAAGTGAATAAATGAGGGAGTGAATCAATGAGTGATTTATGGAGTGAGTGAATCAGTGAATGAGTGAGGGAGTGAATTGGTGAATTAATGAGTGAATCAGTGAGTTAATCAGTGAATGAGTAAAGGAGTGTATCTGTGAATGACAGAGAGAGGGAATAAGTGAGTGAATCAGTGAATGAGTGAGAGAGGGAATAAGTGAATCAGTGAATGAGTGAGGGATTGAATAAGTGAGTGAGTAAGGGAGTGAAACAGTTAATGAGTGAGGGACTATATCAGTGAATGAGGAAGGGAATGAAAATCTGGGGGTAAATAAGTGAATGACAGAGGGATTAAATAAGTGAATGAGTGAGGGAGTGAGCAGGTGATTGAGTTAGGGAGTGAGTGAATCAGTGAACGAGTTAGGGAGTAAGTGAGTCAGTAAACGAGTGAGGGAGTGAGTAAATAAGTGAATGAATGAGGGAGTGAATCAATGAGTGATTTATGGAGTGAGTGAATCAGTGAATGAGTGAGGGAGTGAATTAGTGAATTAATGAGTGAATCAGTGAGTTAATCAGTGAATGAGTAAAGGAGTGTATCTGTGAATGACAGAGAGAGGGAATAAGTGAGTGAATCAGTGAATGACAGAGAGAGGGAATAAGTGAGTGAATCAGTGAATGGGTGAGGGATTGAATAAGTGAGTGAGTAAGGGAGTGAAACAGTTAATGAGTGAGGGACTGAATCAGTGAATGAGCAAGGGAATGAAAATCTGGGGGTAAATAAGTGAATGACAGAGGGATTAAATAAGTGAATGAGTGTATCTGTGAATGACAGAGAGAGGGAATAAGTGAGTGAATCAGTGAATGACAGAGAGAGGGAATAAGTGAGTGAATAAGTGAATGAGTCAGGGACTGAATCAGTGAATGAGCAAGGGAATGAAAATCTGGGGGTAAATAAGTGAATGAAAGAGGGATTAAATAAGTGAATGAGTGAGGGCGTGAGCAGGTGATTGAGTTAGGGAGTGAGTGAATCAGTGAACAAGTTAGGGAGTAAGTGAGTCAGTAAACGAGTGAGGGAGTGAGTGAATAAGTGAATGAATGAGGGAGTGAATCAATGAGTGATTTATGGAGTGAGTGAATCAGTGAATGAGTGAGGGAGTGAATTAGTGAATTAATGAGTGAATCAGTGAGTTAATCAGTGAATGAGTAAAGGAGTGTATCTGTGAATGACAGAGAGAGGGAATAAGTGAGTGTATCAGTGAATGAGTGGAGAGGGAATAAGTGAGTGAATCAGTGAATGAGCAAGGGAATGAAAATCTGGGGGTAAATACGTAAATGACAGAGGGATTAAATAAGTGAATGAGTGAGAGAGTGAGTCAGTGATTGAGTTAGGGAGTGAGTGAATCAGTGAACGAGTTAGGGAGTAAGTGAGTCAGTAAACGAGTGAGGGAGTGAGTGAATAAGTGAATGAATGAGGGAGTGAATCAATGAGTGATTTATGGAGTGAGTGAATCAGTGAATGAGTGAGGGAGTGAATTAGTGAATTAATGAGTGAATCAGTGAGTTAATCAGTGAATGAGTAAAGGAGTGTTTCTGTGAATGACAGAGAGAGGGAATAAGTGAGTGAATCAGTGAATGAGTGAGAGAGGGAATAAGTGAATCAGTGAATGAGTGAGGAATTGAATAAGTGAGTGAGTAAGGGAGTGAAACAGTTAATGAGTGAGGGACTGAATCAGTGAATGAGCAAGGGAAGGAAAATCTGGGGGTAAATAAGTGAATGACAGAGGGATTAAATAAGTGAATGAGTGAGTCAGTGATTGAGTTAGGGAGTGAGTGAATCAGTGAACGAGTTAGGGAGTGAGTCAGTAAACGAGTGAGGGAGTGAGTGAATAAGTGAATGAATGAGGGAGTGAATCAATGAGTGATTTATGGAGTGAGTGAATCAGTGAATGAGTGAGGGAGTGAATTAGTGAATTAATGAGTGAATCAGTGAGTTAATCAGTGAATGAGTAAAGGAGTGTATCTGAGAATGACCGAGAGAGGGAATAAGTGAGTGAATCAGTGAATGAGTGAGAGAGGGAATAAGTGAATCAGTGAATGAGTGAGGAATTGAATAAGTGAGTGAGTAAGGGAGTGAAACAGTTAATGAGTGAGGGACTGAATCAGTGAATGAGCAAGGGAAGGCAAATCTGGGGGTAAATAAGTGAATGACAGAGGGATTAAATAAGTGAATCAGTGAATGACTGAGGGAGTGAATGAGTGAGTGAATCAGTGATTGGGTTAGGGAGTAAGTGAATCATGGAATGGGTGAGGGAGTGAGTGAATGAGTGATTTATGGAGTGAGTGAATCAGTGAATGAGTGAGGGAGTGAATTAGTGAATTAATGAGTGAATCGTCGAGTTAAGAGAGCAAATGAGTGAATGCATGAGTGAGTGAAAAAATTTATGAGTAAGTGAATCAGTGAGGGAATGAATGAGAAGAAAGACTGTGAAAAAAGAATGCATCAGTCAATGGAAAAGTCAGTGAACAAGTTTGTGTGAGTAATAGGGCAGTATGAGTGAATAAGTAAATAAATAAAGGAATGAATGAGTGGATGAATGAGAGAGTGAATGTGCAAGTAAATGAGTGTGTGAATATACAGTTAGTGGTGAAGCAATACTCACGTTCACAGTACATATCTGTTCCGTGTTGCACCGGGACACTGTGTCTGTCAACACATGTGTCACACTGTTTTCCTGTTAGACCTTCTCCACAGTGACACTCTCCTGTGCGAGGATCACAGCGACTGCCCTTACAATCACACTCTACAAAAACACACACAATGACAATTAATAAACTCACTTGTGAATTTAGCAGAGTAAAATGGGCAGTGCCCATTTTCTGATCAACATCGCTGCATAGAGAAAACTGGTATAGATGTCATTGTGCATGTGTGTGTTTGCACTTACTCTTGCAGCCATTAGGACCATAGTCCCAGTACCCTGGTGCACACTGACGGCAGTTTGGTCCATTAACTCCAGACTGACAGGAACACGATCCGCTGACAGGATCACACGGCTGAACCAGTGCCGCCGCCGCATCGCAATCACACTTTTGGCAGCCAGTGCATGAATCAAACCCAAAAGCACCGTTCTGAAACAATCAACAGATATTACTATCAATACATTAAGCTGCTACACATAGAAAACAATACATGAAGATAAAGCAGATCAGCTCAAGTACCTCACAGCGGTCACACTGGGCACCTGCAACACCAGGCTTACAGTGACACTGCCCGGTGTGAGGGTCACAATGCGCAGTGCCACAGGGGGAACAGTTGCATCCTGTGTAATGTAGTTAAGGGAAAAAATGAGTCACTAAAAACTTTAAAACTATAATCTAGGTTACAGAGTGCATTATATACCGTATTTAAATGTGCTTACTGGTACAGTTCTTAGCAATGAGAGCGTCACCATAGAAACCAGGGGCACAGATTTCACAGTGCACACCGGCAGTGTTGTGCATGCAGCTCTGACACTCTCCTGTCAAAGGATGGCAGTCGCTGAACAGCATGTTGGAGTCTGAGTTTCCATTGCAGTTGCATGGTTGGCACGTACTGCCAATCACCATAGGGTTTCCATAGTAGCCAGGTGCGCACCTGTATTAGGTCGAAACATGATATTTCAAAAAAATTTGCTCTAATCTAATTGACAATAATAAATATAAAAAATACATTTGTACCTTTCACACTTGGATCCAGCATAACCAGGCATGCACAGACACTGCATAAGATTGCGTCTCTCAACACAGCGAATGGCAAAACTGGCAAGATCATAAAACATCTTTTACTATAAGAACATCTCAGGATCAGCATATTTGTCTTGTTGTCTAGTAGAAATATCTAAACAGCCGCAATAAGACTGTGCTGTGCAAACGTCTTAGGCCACCATGCTACCATTAGATTGGTTGTTTTTGAGTTGTATAGGGGTCATATATAATTATGTCTCAGTCTCTTTATTAGAATACAACCAGAAGATACAGGAAATTTGTATGTAGTATTAAAAACAGTATAAAAGTATAAGCTGAAGTGTATTTAGGGTAAACTCCCCTTCAACTTGAGCAATAGCAGGCAGCTACAGGATCTCTTAAAGGGACACTTTACTTCTTTTTAATGTGATAATTTTTCAGCTCCCCTAGAGTTAAACATTTGATTCTTACCGTTTTGGAATCTATTCAGCTGATCTCCGGGTCTGGCGCTACCACTTTAAGCATCGCTTAGCATAATCCATTGAATATGATTAGACTATTAGCATCACGCTAAAAAATAATCAGAGTTTGGATATTTTTCCTATTTAAAACTTGACTCTTCTGTAGTTACATGTACTAAGACCAACGGAAAATTAAAAGTTGCTATTTTCTAGGCAGATATGGCTAGGAATTATACTCTCATTCTGGCGTAATAATCAAGGACTTTGCTGATGTAACATGGCTGCAGCAGGCGTAGTGATATACGCACTGCCCGAAAATAGTCCCCTGCTATTGAAAGTAGTTAAGGGGACTATTTTTAATTTTCCGGCGGTCTTAGTACACAATGTAACTACAGAAGAGTCAAGTTTTAAATAGGAAAAATATCAAAACTCTTTGGTTATTTGATAGCGCGATGCTAATGGTCTAATAAGATTTAATGGATTGTGATAAGCTATGCTAAAAGTGCTAGCGCCAGACCCGGAAATCAGCTGAATGGATTCTAAAACGGTAAAAAACAAATGTTTAACTCCTTGGAGCTGGAAAATGAGCATAATTTAAAAAAAGTGGAATGTCATTTTAAACCTAAATAAAATTAAATCCTAATTTCTAATTCTAATCAGATGGCTTCAGGACTTCAGTCTCCTTAAATAAGCTCAAGATGTGTTTAGTGCCAAGAGAGGTCACACTAAATACTGACTGATGCCTGAAGAAGACATTTAGTTCTGAAAATTGTTTTGTTTTCAATTTTGTGTACATATTTCCTGTATTTTCTGTTTGTACCTCAATAAAAAGAATGAAAAATGTATATGGATGCACTTTGGACTTTGCTAAAACAACAAAGCTGGTGATGTGGCCTAAGACTTTTGCACAGTACTGTATATCTACATTAAATGGTTTATTAAAGAAGCAAACTTATATAAGAAATAAATACTAATTTAATAGATTTTTTTCTTACCCAATCGCTTTTTAAAAAAATTTTTTGGCCATTTTTGATAGACAGTATGTAAGGAGAGGACAAAAAAGTAAAGGGGGGAGAGGGGGTACAGAATCGGCAAAAGAACCTTGGGCCGACATTAAAACGTGTAAATTTTGTCCAGTTTCTGTATATTTAAACATGTAAAAATAGCCAATTGTGTAAGATAAAAAAAGTACTATAAAACGTAAAAATATTTACATACTGTATATTCTGTCTTTTTATCTTTATCTACACAATTTAGTTTCCTAAAGCTGCACTCTGTAACTTTTGCCTTTATATCGCCATCATTGTTTAAAATATAAAATTGAAGTTTTCTTTATGTACTTTCTTTATGTACCGACAAGCAAATTATATTTGCCAACCAGGATAAGGTAGAGAAACAGTTTTGAACACCGATTTCCTTGAATTTGCTTAATAACTGACTTTTAATAAAATATGTTATGGATTACAGCTTTAAACTTGAAGTAAATTAAGAAACATACTCATTTTTTTTGCAGTGGGTGTAGCATGCAATGCATGCTGGGATATCAGTATAGAAACAATTTCTCATTGAGGGTAAAGACAAAGAAGCTATAAGAAAAAGAATAGATGGACAAAAACGCAGAAACAGAAGATCACTAACTTGTTTGATGCCACCTGCATTGGGCAGGGACAGCTGGAGCAAGACACTGCATGCCCATCAATAGTGTTGTTGCCATGAAAGCCACCCTGGCACTTCTCACAATGATCTCCTGCGGTGTTGTGACGGCAATTCTGTGTATAAAAAAATTAAACATCCTGAATTTTACATTGGTTTTAAGCACATGGCCTAACTAGACATTTAAGATTTTGCTCTAATATACACATTTTTGTATTTGGGAAATCTTTGCCATGACTTAAATTACGATTCATAAATTTGCTTCCATGACTTTTAGTTAGCAGTATGTTGATTTCTATCTGATTCGGTAAGCAGAACTCACCACGCATATACCCGATCCATCCAGGCACTCATCAGAGTGACCATTACAGTTGCAGGGAACACACTTTCCAAGAAACAGTCCTTTAGTGTCCCTGTAGTAGCCTGGGGCACATTTCTGTGAGATGAGGAGATGTGTTAAAATAACATGCAATGCTCTATTGCCTATAAAACATCCATAAAAAAATCATATTGGGTTTTGTCATAGTGAAGGTCCTGGTATGCTTGAAGAAAAATGAAAAAAAAAAACAACAACAAAAAAACAAGCAGATGTAACATCATCTGGCCAACACAAAGGTGCAGTGTTAATTTTGATAGGAAGAAGGAATTAGAACAGGTTTCAAATGCATGTTGTGTGTTAAAGCACGCTACCTGACAGGAATCTCCCAGGTAGTTTCCTGGACAAAGACAAATCTCAACATTGTTGGCATGGCGACCGGATGGCAGGTTTTCGGCCCCCTCCAGCAAAGCGGCACGGAGCGACACCGACTGGGCAGATTGAGAATGAAGCGCTCTGATCTGCAGGGACTCCAGGGCCACCAACACCATCATCAGCTCCTCACGGGACACGGAGTTACCCGTCTGAGCATGCCTGAAGCTCTCCTGCAATGACAGACAGGATGCTGAAATTATAAGCACTGAGCACTTGTGGAAGCGTTTGGTCTTCATGTACAGACATGTATAGAATCCTGTACAAACAGTACTTTGACAGGGTGGTCTTCAAGAAAAAAAAAACAAGTCAAAGGAACAATAGATGCTTTGAATATTTCCGCTTGTGGATAGATAGTGTATGATGTTGTTTCGTGGCATGTGGTTATCTACTCACCTCAACCAGATGGACAATTCCTTCATGGGGATCTTCAGGGGAAGGATATTCCCTCTCCATATACACCAGAGTCATCTGATTTCCCTGTACACACACATACACACATTAACTTATCATAAACTCTTTCATTTTGCATCTAAAGGAACATATTGTTGACTTTAACTGTGTTTATTTATCTATACATTTTATATACAAACATATTTTAGAGATTCACTGTTTTCTGTCTGACTATCCCTCTTCATGTCTGTCTTTCTGTCTGTCTGTCTGTCTATCTATCTACATATCTATCTATCTTTCTATCTATCTATCTATCTATCTATCTACCTGTATGTCTATCTACATGTCTGTCTGTCTGTTTACCTGTCAGTCTGTCTTCTATCTATATACATGTCATTTTGTCTGTCTGTCTGTCTGTCTGTCTGTATCTATCTATCTATCTATCTATCTATCTATCTATCTATCTATCTATCTATCTATCTATCTATCTATCTATCTATCTATCTATCTATCTATCTATCTACGTGTCTGTCTGTTTGTTTACCTGTCAGTCTGTTTGTCAGTCTGTCTGCCTATCTACCTACATATCAGTCTGCCTACATGTCTGTCAGTTTGATTGTCTGTCTGTCTGTCTGTTTACCTGTCAGTCTGTCTTCTATCTATATACATGTAATTTTGTCTGTCTGTCTGTCTGTGTCTATCTATCTATCTATCTATCTATCTATCTATCTATCTATCTATCTATCTATCTATCTATCTATCTATCTATCTATCTATCTATCTATCTATCTATCTATCTATCTATCTATCTATCTATCTACGTGTCTGTCTGTCTGTTTACCTGTCAGTCTGTCTGCATATCTATCTATCGGCCTGTCTGCCTGTCTGTCTGTTTACCTGTCAGTCAGTCTGTCTGTCTATATACATGTCATTTTGTCTGTCTGTCTGTCTGTCTGTCTGTCTGTCTGTGTCCATCCATCCGTCTGTCTGTCTGTCTGTCTGTCTGTCTGTTTACCTGTTAGTCTGTCTGCCTGCCTAACTGTTTGTTTGTCTGTCCGCCTATCTATCTACATGTCAGTCTGCCTACATGTCTGTCTGTCTGTCTGTCTATATACCTGTCTATCTATCTATCTATCTATCTATCTATCTATCTATCTATCTATCTATCTATCTATCTATCTATCTATCTATCTATCTATCTATCTATCTATCTATCTATCTATCTATCTATCTATCTATCTATCTATCTATCTATCAACCTGTCTGTCTATCTATCTATCAACCTGTCTGTCTATCTATCTACCTGTCTGTAAGTCTGTCTAACTGTTTGTTAGTACCTGTGGGTCTACTTGTCAGTCTGTCTGTCTGCCTAACTGTTTGTCTGTCTGTCTATCTACCTGTCTGTCTACCTCTCTGTTTCTCTGTCTGTCTATCTATCTATCAACCTGTCTATCTGTTTACCTGTCAGTCTGTCTGTCTGTCTACCTGTCTGTCTGTCTATCTATTTAACTATCTATCAACCTGTCTGTCTGTCTGTCTGTCTACATGACAGTCTGTCTGTCTGTCTACATGTCAGTCTGTCTGTCTGTCTGTCTGTCTATTTATTTAACTATCTATCAACCTGTCTGTCTGTCTGTCTACATGTCAGTCTGTCTGCCTGCCTAACTGTTTGTCTATCTATCTATCTATCTATCAATTTATCTATTAGTTGCTTAGAAATCATATCGCAATTGTTTTTAAATACTTTTCAGTAGGTGAACCTACAGTCAGGTACAGTACCTTAAGTATAACATCAGGACGAGAGGTCTCTGCCGGGAGAAAAGCATCACCCCGCATCGTCTGCGTGTGCAAGCGGTAGCGAATATATCCTCCGTAAGACGATACCTGCATGCAAAATTAAAAGCAGCTTACAGGCAGGTTAATACAAGATTATATGTGTAGTCAAAGCCATTTTAAATAAACCAGTGTTTGATCAGATATTGTGCATCAAAGACATTTAGCACCAGACCAAACATTGTGTGTCTCCACTTATCAGACCAAACTGTGCGTGTCCTCCACATTATAATGTGGAGCTGTGTTTGTCTGACCCTTATGATGCCTAAAGCTTTATTGTGAACAGTCTGTCTGGCCCCTTACTGTCTGAGCCATAGATAACAAAAGTGTTTAACCCACAACACCATAAATTTGGTTGAAACCCATCTCACAGCAGCTGCAATGACACCAAAGACAAAGCATAGGAAGTGTCTACAGAAGATCAGATGCCTTAAGCCTCTGTACCAAGTTACTGACTAAAGTGATGACTAACAAAGTTTTAATAGTTCTTAGAGATGCTATCTGTTTAGTAAGCACACACGTTCTTCTGTATATGATGATGTATGGATTTGAACAGATCGTGTTTTGATGCACAGACTCACTTTATCACCGAGGTAAGCGCTGGGAGCGAGCCAATGGAGTTCCTGTGAGACGTCAGGTACGTCACTGAGATCGGCCTCTATCAGCTCTTGATCGTTGTGCACAGATACAGGCACTTCCTGTCTATCACTTCTTAACAGCACCCAACCACGCATATCCATGATCTGTAACAAGTTATTTTACATGATTGGGTGCAAAATGATTTATAGACTACCTAATTTGCATGAGGTTAAATGAAAATATGCGTCATGTATAATGTGCACCTCATTCCTGCGTTTATCAGAACTTTGGCAACGGTCTGTAGCTCCAAAGCAGAAACACTTGGTGCAGCCTTTGGTGTTAGTGGGGTCCAGGTGGAACGTTCCCAGTTTGCACCGGTCACAGCGAGATCCCTCCACATTTTCCTGAGAGAGAGAGTGAGTTCATTAATATAATTGTTTGTTTCATTACTTAGACGTTAAAGTAACAGGCCTAATGGTATAAGGTATAAATAAGATAAAAATGGACAAATCACCTTGCATAAACAGTGTCCGGAGAAGGGGTCACACACTTCTTTCTCAGTTCCCGCCTCATTGCAGTTACACGGTCTACAGTTTGGATACCCATAGAAACCCGGGGCACACTTGTCACACTGACGCCCGACGACATTGTTTTTGCATCTGGGGAGAGAACAATGCATTAAAATTTTTGTAAATGATATGACGTATTTTGACTATCCGTCCGAGAAACATGATCAATCAAGCTTTAAAGGATTAGTTCATATTCGTAAAAAAAAATCCAGATAATTTACTTAATTTACCACCATGTCATCCAAAATGTTGATGTCTTTCCTTGTTCAGTCGAGAAGAAACCATGTTTCCTGAGGAAAACATTTCAGGATCTTTCCCATTTCAATGGACCCCAATGGACCCCAACACTTAACAGTTTTAATGCAGTTCAAAATTGCAGTTTCAACGCAGTTTCAAAGGACTCTAAACGATCCCAAACGAGGCACAAGGGTCTTATCTAGCGAAACGATTGTCATTTTTGCAAGAAAAATTTAAAATATGCACTTTTAAACCATCACGTCAAGAGGTCATGGATGACGTTTGCGAAACTACCGCCCCAGTGTTTACAAGTGAGGAGAAAGAGGACTGTTCAGACATTGTTGTATGTGGAATGATACTAATTAATGTCTTTGTGTCAGTTTATTGTTTAAAATGGTCCGCAAATGTGCGTTTCATATATGTAACACGTGGCCTTTCTACGTCACTACGCAAATATGTGAGGTCGCGCTGACTCGTCACACAGCTGGAGGAAGAAGAGAAGTTGTGGTTTAAAAGTGCATCTTTTTAATTTTTCTTGCCAAAAATGACAATCGTTTAGCTGGATAAGACCCTTATGCCTCGTTTGAGATCATTTAGAGTCCTTTGAAATTGCAATTTTAAACTGCATTAAAACTGTTAAGTGTTGGGGTCCATTAAAGTCCATTAAAATGAGAAAAATCCTGGAATGTTTTCCTCAAAAAACATAATTTCTTTTCGACTGAACAAAGAAAGACATCAACATTTTGCATGACATGGTGGTAAGTAAATAATCTGGATTTGTTTTATTGACTAATCCTTTAAAGGCGGAGTCCACGATGTTTGAAAAACGCGTTGGAAAAGGAGACGGGCCGACTACCAAAACACACTTATAGCCAATCAAATCAAATCAAATGCCGGTTTGCGTATGTGTGGGGCGGGTCTATCAACAGAAGGTCCAGATTCTATTGGGGTAGGGGCGTGTTTGTTTAGGTGATTTCAAATATCAACATTGGCTTTCAAACATCTTGGACTCCGCCTTTAAGGTTTCGTTTAATTCAGAGCCCATAGCACCATGTCAGTGCCAACTGCAGCTGTGAGTGAGCCTACTGCCATACTGACATGTTTCTGGTCTCTGATATATATACTGTGTCATGTCTGGGCAGAATCAACAAGCTTTCACAGTCAAGTGGAAATGTGACTATGGAATGTGACAGTGTACTGTGGAATTACACAGCAACAAACTGGGAAAAGCAAGACAGGAATTCCTTGCCATGATTGGGATCCCCTTAACCCCAACATATTTGAGTTTGAATTTCAATCCAAAAAGAAAGTTGTATTCATCCATAAATATTGTCTAATATTTTCAACATATATTTTCAAGACTATTTTAAGTTAATGTGAACTCAATGCATGACTGCATCAACAGTCATAATAAAGCAGCAGCTGTAACATCATCAGTTTGTCTATGTATGAACATGCTGCTTCCAAGTTTGGAACTCTGGTGTGTTTCCAAAATCCTGATCATATAAAAATAATCTCTTGACCCTAACAGATCCTCAGCCCTCTGTGTTACAGGGTCCGTATGGAGACTGTATCAAATAGTGGATAAACAGCAAAGAAGAAGATAAAGAAAGAGATTATGATGTGTAAATTGTGAGAACTTGTGACATTATCGCATAGTGAAGGCATGAATAGAGAGATTCAGAGCAGATCATGTTTAGCTCGGACTGTGATGGAAAATTCCTCCCTTTGAATGTTAAACATGGTCTAATGAGGGAACATTTCTCCACTTTATCCTTATATAGACACTATTTTTGTGAAGAGAGATAGCAGTTAATAATAACAGCCCTTTAGGCAGCGCTTCACAAAAAAGTGATCAGTTATGTTGTCTCCCTTGCAATCCAAAAGTGTAAACAAAAAGATGCATTCTTTACAATAGAGCAGAAACGCAGCAGTATTTATTTTCTGTCAGAATTGTGAAGTTTTTCTTTGGCAGACAGACCAAATACGGATCCTGAAATTTAAATGATGTGTAAGTAAGTAGTGTTGGCAGTATGTGTGTTGTGTACCTGCACTGGCCGTTGTTTGTGTCACAGGTGATGTCCTGTGAGGTGATTCCAGGTCTGGAGCAGTTACACATCTCACACCCCACCAGAGGATGACAGCCAAATGTCTGGGGCTGACAGGTGACACAGTCTGGCTCCAGGGTTCGTGGAGGACAGATACATTCACCAGTGATGGGCTCACATAGACGTGTACCACAGTTACATGCTGGAGAGGAAAGAATATCATCAATCCATCCAACCAACCAACCAACCAAACATCTAATTTCTTATGCATCTATCCATCCATCAATTCATCCACTTGCATCCACCTATCCTCCCACACATTTAGCCTATATTCCCCCATTCGTCCACTCATCCATCCATCCAACCAACCACTTACCAATCCATTCATCCATTCATCCAACCAACCACCTATCCAATTTCTCATCTATTCATTTACCTATCCATCCACCCAATCATCCATCCATCTACCCATCCAACGATCCTCCCATCCAGTTAGCATATATTCATCCACCCACCTATCCACTCACCACCCATTCAATTTCTTATCTATTAATCTACATAGCCCTCCAGGCAATCATCCATCCATCCACCTATCCCCCCCATTTAATTAGCTTATATCTACCCATCCATCCACTCATCCATCTACCCCTACTCATTCAACCAACCAGTCACCTATCCACTCACCAACCTATTCATCCACCCATTCATCTACTTGTTTATTTTTCCATCTATCTATCCTTCATCTATTTTTTCATCTATCTAGCCATTCACTTTTACATTGGACTATTTATCCATCCACTCATCCAACCACCCACCAACTCATCTATCTATCTATCCATACACTTATTCAAACACCCACCAACCTATACAGCCAGCCACTCACCCATCCATCTGCTCCATCCATTCATTTATTCAAACTTCCATACATTTATTCAATCATCCTTCGATCCATTCAACCATCTATCCACACATTAAACCATCCATTTCTCCATTCATAATTCAAACTTTCACCCATTTATTCAACCATCCATCCAATAAATGCAACCATCCATCTATCCATTCAACCATTCATTCATTTAATCATCCATTCACACATTAAACCATCTATCCCTCCATTCATCCATCCATCCATCCATCCAGCCAACCATCCATACATTTATTCATCCATCCTTCCATCCATTTATTCAACCATACGTCCATTCAACCATCCATCCCTCAATCTATCCATCATCAATTCAACCATCCATTTATTCATCCATCCATTCAACCATTCATCCACACACACATTAAACCATCTATCCATCCATTTATTCATCCATCTATCCATCCAACCACCTATTCCACCATCCATCCACACATTAAACCATCCACTCATCCAACCAACCACCAACTAATCTATCCATCCATACACTTATCCAAACACTCACCAACCTATACATCCACCAGCTTCCTCATCCATCTAATCCATCCATTCATCTATTCAAACTTCCATCCATCCATTCAACCATCTATCCACACATTTAACCATCCATCCATCCATTTATCCACTCATCCAACCAACTAATCTATTCATCCATACACTTATCCAAACACTCACCAACCTATACATCCACCAGCTTACTCATCCATCTACTCCATCCATTCATCTATTCAAACTTCCATCCATTTATTTAAATATCCATCCATTCAACCATCTATCCACACATTAAACCGTCCATCCATTCATTTATCCACTCATCCAACCAACTAATCTATCCATCCATTTACTTATACAAACACCACCAACCTATACATCCAGCAGCTTACTCATCCATCTACTCCATCCATTCATCTATTCAAACTTCAATCCATTTATTTAAATATCCGTACATCCAACCATTCATCCACACATTAAATCATCCCTCCAATTATTTATTTATCCCTCCATTCATTCATTCATCCATCCATCCATCTCCCCATTCATCCATTTATTCATCCATCCATCCATTCAACCATCTATCCACACAATAAACCATCCATCTATCCATTAATTCGTCCATCCAACCAACCACCCATTCAGCCCTCCATACATCTTTTTGTTGATACTCACGTCTGCAGTTGGGGAAGCCGTAGTAGCCTGTGGCACACTGAGAACAGTCTCGGCCAATCACGTTGGGTTTGCATCGGCACTGTCCACCAAAGGTCTCGCAAGTGTCGCTCTCTGCGCCCACCTCATGACAGCCGCAGGGCACAGCACCGTTATTAAAGAATGAGGACAGAGACGCAGCAGAGCTACGGCAGAATGGAGACGCTGTGGAAGGACTGAAATGAGAGAGAAAAAAGTAAAGATTAATAACAACACACACTAGAACATTTAAACAGCGCATGTGCTTCCATATGTACAGATATCTTACTTGATATAAAAGCTGTTTTGTCCACAGTTGCTGATAAAGTCATAGGATTTGTCCAGAAGTTCCTCTGACAAAAAGCTGGAGCTGTAACTGCTCTCCGGTACCACCAGAACATAGTCCTAAAATGTACAACAGGCATCCCAATGTCATCAACATGAATATCAATTCACAAGCACATAGCATTTCTAATTGACAATAAGGGCTATCGTAGAGAGAGATGTGATTTATCAGTACACTTATTCAGGGTTCCCACTCTTTTCTTGAAAAGATTTTCCAGGACATTTTCAGGACATTTTCAGCTGCTACAGTGTGAGTCAAGTTATCACAACTTAGGCTGGGTAGTAGTGATAGTATCATATCATCATTGCTGATATCAGTTTAAAAATCCAAACTCTCACAGTCAAGCTGTATTCGCAATCAGTCACTAACGTTAGAAAATATTAACTATTATCGGACTTCTAAATTAATTGCATCTGCTCGCACCAAGGCACATTACGCATCTGGTATAGCATAAACTGATGAGTTATGTGTTTTTGACTCTAAATTATTTTGATTTATCCTATCTTTGTAATTGTTTTGTCAATTATATTGCTGAAATGGATAGACCTTTTGTAAAGCTAAATGTGTTTAAATGCAAAATCCATTTAGCCTACTGGTGTATGAAATGGATCTGAAGTATATCATATATCCCAAGCTTTGGAGAAGCTTTGCTATTTTCTACAATTGTACCTTATATTTTGTACATTTAACCAGATTGCTTAAAATGTTTATTCATTTTATTCATAGACACTTTTTCTAGCCATTCCCTGAACTGGGGGTTTTCCTTTCACTCAGTTTTGAATTTGCTCTGTCTTCCTGACATCGTCACTAACTCCTGCCTATAAAGGACAACAGAAATTTGAAAGTCTAAAACTACTTATATTGACTGATTACTGAAATTAGGCCTACTTTTCATACCTTAGCATTTTCATATCTTTCATATTCTATTAGGGGTGTGACGAGGCACTAAATCCACGAGACGAGACACGAGATTGGGTTCACGAGAACGAGATGAGATTTTTACATTTTTTTTAAGAAATCCTCAATGATAAAATAAATGATTGGGAAACTGAAATCACATTATTTTGAAATGTTTTAACTAATCTAGGACTGTCCCTAACAATTATTTTGCTAACTGATAATGAAGTCATTTGATATTTTTGGTAATAAAATAATAACCTTTAACATTACATAATAATGACAATGCAATAATAATTCGTCCAAATAAAGTATCAAAACTAGTAAACACATTTATATAGCCTAAAAAAACAGAATTATGTACTATAACAAATGCCTACAGGGGGCGGTAAATGACCCACTTCAGATACTTTAATTTTAAACGGATGCTTTTAGCCAAACAACGTTTAAATCCATTTAAATCTTTAATATTTGTCCAATTCTTTACAGTAGAAATGATACTTACTTTAAAAAGCAAACGCAGTAAAACACAGAATATAATGCATTTAATTTATGACGTATGCAGTCTACAAATGCAACCTCTGGATGCAGCATTTTGTATAAGAAACGGCCAGCATTTGACCTCCCCGAGAAATCTTGTGACATAATTAATTTCGCGATACATATTTAATCGCACGAGATCTCGTCACACCCCTATATTTTATGTATTATACTTACTGTACAGAACACATTATTTTTTCACTTAGACTTCGACTCGAATGCTTTCACAGTGAATCCTTACGTGTAACGGTTCACATTTACCAAAAGCTGGCAGGTACACACACACGTACACACACACACACATACACACACACATACACACACACGTACACACACACATTACCTTTTTAAGCCCAACTGCAGCAAATGGGGAACGGGGTACAGAGAGTGAGGCAGAGCAGTGTCATTGAGTAGAGCGGTGCTGAGGCAGAGGGGAGGAGGAGAGGGACGGGAATGTTACGTTGTAGGTTCAGTAGACTTGTTATTCTCTACTTTTCTACAATGATTAGCTGAAACTGCTTCACCATGCTGCTGAATCGTGTTGTCAGACAGGAGTACCGCACGTGCATATTTGCCACAGAACTCACATGTCCGTAGTTTAGAGGGGCAAGTCCTACCAGCGTACTATGTCGTCAAATTGCGCACTTGCTACGCAAACGCGTACATTGGCAGGTATGTGTCACGTGGGGCGGTGTGCTGGCTACATGCGGAAATGAAGGAAGAAAGCGCTCCAGCCCAATATTACACATTAAAGGCAGGTCAAAACAGACATTCATGCATAACATTTTTAACCCGTTTGCGTTCATCCTACCAGGAGGGAAAATAATTTTCCAGGACAACGCAAGCGTTTCCAGGACATTTGACGTTTCCCCCCATTTTTTATGTGTTTTCCAGTACTGGAAAATTGGCCTTTCATTTTCCAGGTTTTCCAGGTTTTCCAGGACGCGTGGGAACCCTGTTATTTCAGTGATATCTGTCAGGTACATGCTTTAAGTGCTGACAGACACTCACCAGCCACAATGTCCTTTTGTCTGGTACACGCAGGGTCACAATGACCTCATGGTCAGTCACATCCAGAATAATCTGGTTCTCTGACATAACAACACTACGACAACCATAGGCATGTGGACAGTATGATGTGTTGACATGACCTACAACAAAAAATAAGAGCATGAAAACAGTGGCACTAAGAAACACCTGCTAAAAAAGCCCTGACTGTGTGTGCGCATTTGCTCACCCTGCCAAATGCGTCCTCCGTTGATGTACACCTGGAGGTTGTAGGTTGGGTGCAAGGGCTGATGATAGTGCAAAATGAAGACATAACGACCCAATGTGTGCACACGTGTCGAATACACCACTGCATTCTGGGAAATCAAAGACATGACAATTAGGTGATTTACTGAAAATGACATCATCAAAAGTATAGCATGCAGTGATGTGTACCTGACTAGAGTCCAGTAACATGTGTTCATTGTTATCAGCTGCATTTGGTGGTACGGAGGTTGAGGGTCTGTCTCCGTAGAATGAGGGGTCCGGGGCTGAAGCCAAAACTGGCTCGGGCACAGAGGAGGCCTGACCCTCCTTCAGAACCAGAGACTGAGGAGGATCCTGGAAGCGAGACGGGATACAGGAACCACTGAAGGATAGGGAAAACACAGGAGGTTTTAGAGGAGCATAATACCTACAGTATATAGACTACATACTTAGGACGTTAAGTATGTGTCCAGACGTATGTGTAATCATTCACCTATCTGGAGAAAAGTGTCCATGTGTGCTAATGCAGTGAACTTTGGGCTTCAGGTACTCCATGGTGAACTCAGCACGTGGGATGAGGAACACTTTGTGCTGGAGAGGACATCAAACAAATACAGATGTAAATTATACATGTTTGTGATAGAGACACTTTGCTTTTAATGGTAGCGAGCAGAGAAATCCTCTCACCAGGAAGAAACTGCTTATGTCTGCCATGAGCTGGATATCAGCTTCAGTGGAGAGAGTGAAAACCGCCACACGATTCATGTCGTCTACAGACACGGCGCGACACAGGAAACTACAAACACATAACAATTAGGCAACTCAACAATGACATGGAAATACAGGATTATATGTGCTCTTTAAAAATAAATGTCATGTACTATCTTGACTCCAACGTTCAAAAGATATTCTGCCTTAAAAACAGTTAAAGAGACACTTCACTTTTTTAAAAATAGGCGTATTTTCCAGTTCCCCTAGAGTTAAACACTTGAGTTTTACCGTTTTGAAATCCATTCAGCCACTCTCCGGGTCTGGCGGTACCACTTTTGGCATAGCTTAGCATAATCCATTGAATCTGATTAGACCACTAGCATCGCGCTTAAAAATGACCAAAGAGTTTCAATATTTTTCCTATTTAAAACTTGACTCTTCTGTAGTTACATCATGTGCTAAGAGCGACGGAAAATTAAAAGTTGTGATTTTTTTATAATAATCAAGGACTTTGCTGCCGTAACATGGCTGCAGCAGGCGCAATGATATTACACAGCACCCGAAAATAGTCCCCTTGGTAACTTTCAATAGCTGGGGACTATTTTTGGGCACTGCGTAATATCATTGCACCTGCTGCACCCGTGTTACGGCAGCAAAGTCCAAAAAAAGTTTCAAAAAAGTGGAGTGTCCCTAAAAAGCTTATATGCATCAATGCGCGCATGCACATACGGGTGTTTCTCGTGAAACTAGACTTATTAGGTGTCATGAAACATTTTGATAAAAAAAGTAAATGCAAAGTAAGGGCTCAGTCACACCAAAAGCGCATTAAACGCTTGCAAACGCAAGGCGCGACGCACTGCCTTTATTAAAAAAGAGCAGTGCAGCGCGGCTTTTCATATTGCTAAGCAACCACCGAGTCAGCTGTCTTGTCAATCAAATATTGAAGCGTGAGCGCTCTTTTGCTGTTAACTGTCATATTAGCAGAAACTTTAAAAAGAGGGCGCTTGCTCTGACCTTGTTTGAGGATAAGAGGAGCACAAACACGCAAGAGAGAGTGAGCGAGTGGAGTCCGGTTCTTCAAAGCAACTGTAAACTTCCCTCGCCACAACGTAAGGCCCGCCTCTCCCCTCATTCGATTGGACAATGGAAGACGCGAATGACGTCAGGCGCTCCTCCGCTCTCAGCGCTCCTTCAAAAACGCGTGCGCGGCAGGCGGCAGAAAACCGCAAGGCGCTCGGCGCGCATAAACAGCGCGCAAACGCGCCCTGCCCATAGAATATCATTCAAAAAAGGCGCCTGCAACTGCCATAAACGCTTTTGGTGTGACTGAGCCCTAAGAGTATCAAAATAAGAAGCATACAGTTACAAACATCTCTTCATGTACTATTTTGCAAATGATTTCAAATGACATCATACAAACCAATTTTTTTTTCCACATTTAAGGGGAAATTTTTCATTACCGCAACGTGTCCATGACTGGATTTGGGTTCTTTGACATGAAAATATTTATAATTAAAACGTCTAAAAAATCAAAAGCTTCAGTGCATGTTATACTATAAACATTTACAGTAAAGAAACATGTGGTATTTGGTGATCATTGGTAAATGTAGAGACTATAATAAGGAATATAAATGTGTCCAAGAAAAATTTTCTCATCCTCCGCAACAATTTCAATGATTGTTTAAACCCTCAAAGAACTAACATTTTCAAAAAAAAAATGTTGGAAGGGACATAATTGACTGTGACACTCAAGATGGCTACCAGGTAAGCAGTTCTTATTTTTTCTCTCCAGATAAAAGTTGAAATTTTGTTTGTCATAGTACCTAGACAACTTTTTACTTCTCATTACCGAAACATGAGTTTGTAAATGCATATATTTAATGTAATATCATGTTGTGGTAATGAAAATTTTTGATAATAATAATCTAAAAAATTTAAATAATTCTATTGGAAATATTTTTAAATTCTCTAAAAATAATGGTTATAGTAAGTTCAGACCTTAATCTTATAGGTGCAAAAAAAATTGGCTTAAAGGGCTTTTTTAAACAAATCTGACGCTGGACACCTTCTAAGTCTGGATTTCGTGAGAATCACCCATACGGGCATGCACGTGTGCGGCCACACACACACACACACACATCTTATAACCGCCATGGTGAATTGATGCATTACCACCACGGTGGTAAAATACTGTCACCATCACAGCCCTAACACACACACACCTGTATTTGCAGTGTGGAAGTGTTATTTGTTCTTGGTGAGTTCGTTCTCCTGGTGAGTTGACAGACACAACGAGTGTTTGAGGGGCTTCATCTTCACTGGCGTATTCCACCACCAAAACATAATCTCCAGGAACAGGCACACGACCCCGCAGCTGAACACTTATCTGAAAACGCACAGACATACATCATGCTAGTCATCACATTTATAGGAGTGTAAATTTGTGAAAGCATCCAGGAAATCCAGTCTCATAATCTATATATATATGGGATTAGGAGATTTAAAGTTTGGTTTCACTCAATGATTTCAATCTTTGAAGATCTTACTCAGTCAAAATTCAAAAATATCAAGGTTATATTTTCACAGGATGTTCTTTACATAACGTAGGATGATTTTATGTAGGAAACAGTAAATCACAAATAAATGGCTTTAGCTGCGTTTCATTCACATAGCAATACTAGGAGCACCATAGCTTTGTAGCTCCCAAACCTACAGTAGTGAGTGGTCTACCTAGGTAGCATTTTCCAGGTGACTAGGTTTTATGACACAGTCTAAATGCAACACAGCAACGCACACACAAACTTATATCATTGCCGCTGCATATGGCCATGCTTGGATGTCGAGGAGTGATCTTTTCATTGTGGCAGGGCCGAGGCAGATGATTATCAGACCTACAGCTTGCCTCATTTCCAGAGATAGACGGGAACTCATCCAGAGACAGATACATGTACTGCAGACAGCTAAACACAACCCAACACCACTTACTTGAGTCGCTTTCAACACAATAGGTACAGCGTATGACCTACATTATGTACACAAAAAATAGCTACTGACTTTTGACTGGCATCCTGCGTTTGGCTGTATGTACAGGGTTCAGTCACTTTCAGTTGCAAGATGGGAGCTTCGTAATATGCGCTGGGCAGCAGTACCAGATAGTCCTTTAGTGATAGATGATTGTAAAAGTTTAATGCTTCTTTAGGAATGATACAAGCATTTAGTATAATGGAGAGTATGTCTTACCAGCAGAATACCCTCTGCCTCTATAATAACAGTCCAGGTGCCAGGATTCAAGACAAATGGCTCCACATAACTGTTCTGGGGCACGTTGACAAATGTGGGTTCTAAACTGGGTGCAAAGACGATTTGTTTGGACTGCTCAGAGCCTACAGAGATAAAAATAAAGAGCTGGTTATCGTGGATGTGGCTAAGCTTGTGAAACGCACAGTATGTCAGCACAGTTAATACTAATAAATCAGAACTGTTAATGTAGTTAAATACAGATTTTTTTATGATATAAAAATATTTTAATCTGAAGGCATATGTTTAAATTTTGAAATTAATTTTACACCACCGTTTTCAACATTTGACTATGTCCTTACATCAACTTAGACGAATTGATACCTATCTTTTATCGATGCATGCACTTGGATCCTAAGTATGGGCCTAGGCTAAATGCTAACACATTCACGATGCGCTGTACAAAGATTAAGTGCGCACATTGAAAAAAGCTAGGTATGTTTTAATTTGAGGTAAGAACATAGTAAAATATTGAAAAACGGTGGTGTTTTCCTTTAAATAAACAGCCCATAACCGTGGGTTCACACCAGCCGCGTTTAAGGTGTCAAATTCGCATCTATCGTGTCTAGTTTGCCGCTTGAACATTTTGAGTTCCTCGCTTCATTCACGCATGAAAGCCGCGTGTGACATTCTAGTCATCGAGAAATTCACGTCATGTGAGGGCCTTCCATAGGCTTTTGCGACTCCGCTTGCTTCCTGTAATCACGTCACTGCTAGAGCAAGCTCCTGATTGGTTAACGCGGCACGTTTTTCCACCAAAGTTCAAATTTTTCAACTCGCGCGTTTCCTGCGGCAGCACTCAATTCGCGCCATTCGCGAGACCTCCAGACGCGCGTCAATGCGTCTTTACATTGACTTAACATTGAAATCACTCACGCTTGACGACTCTACCGCGGCTGGTCTGAACGCAGCACAACTGTGGGTTCACACCAAATGAGAGTTCAACGATTTGCGCAAGTAGATTACATACAAAGTCAATGCAAAGATGCAATCAGATGCATCCTCACGTGGGGCGATGCTAATGGCAAGATATGGGTGGCGCATTTGCTGCAAAAACACGCGCTATTTGACCTTAAACGCGTCTTTGCCCAAGTTGAAAATATTCAACTAGAGCGAAAAATTTGCATGACACAAAATTTTATCCAGCGAGTAATCTAGAGCGAGTAACGCGATGCCCCATGTTTGGTGTGTACCTAGCATAAGAGCTCAGAGTAGATGGAAATTGTTTAATACTGTTAAAACATCTCAGAAGCTGCTTGATACAAAAAACATAATTTTTTATTTATTTTGGATTTTTAGTCACAATATAATTCCCATAGTTACATTTGTGCTATTCAATAGTTTTGACGAGTTTACTATTTATCTAAAATGTAGAAAAACTGAAAAAAAATGTTTTTCTGAACTTTTAAACAACTTAATTATGCAAGACAATTCAACTTACTTTTTTTAATTTTGACTTGTGATAAGTTGACATAACTTAGAAAGACAAGTTGAAATTGTTGAGCTTAATTTGTTAAGTTAAAGTTTCATAAAAGGTGAACCATTGGACATACCTCTTCTGCTGCTCTGATAGACTGTGATTTTACCGTTCGACACGACCGGCTGCGTGTTTATGTATCTGAGGATGAAGCGCGTGAGATACACGTCTGCTTCACGTACGTGCACCATCATTTTAACTGTATTCTGAGATGAAGGACAAGGTAGAAAGGGGGGACAGGAAAAAAGTGGGAAAGGGGAGGGGGGAAAGTGTAGAGCAAATAACATGGTCTGTGTTAAAGACCTTAACTAATGGATTTTTCTGAAGGTGATGAAGGTGCGTGTGTGGTTGTTATGGATATGAGATGCAGGTTGTTGTGTCTTTAGCACAAGAGGAGAAAAAGGATGAAGGAAGATGGGAAAGACTTCAATCAATGAGAACAGGAAGTCACCAGTTGTCCAATCTCTTATAGGAAGTGGGAAAAGAAGAGGACTGAGCAAATGGTTTCTGCAGAGGGGAAAACTTACAATTACCACACATGAAGTGCCTGCCATCCTCGATCACAGAGACCCGCCCCCTGACGTCCATGCCACCGCGGTTCACATAGTGCAAGACCACATGAAACAGGTCTGGGGAGCCAACCACCACCTCAACAAGAACCCGTGGCTAGAGGAAGAAAGATCGACCCAGAACAGACAGACAGACAGAAAGAGACAAATGCAAGCTGTTGCTTAAAACCACCACCAGCATCATAGCACCCAGCCAATCAAAGAGCCCAATATATGCAAGCAAAAACCTTAATCAAAGCCCTTAGCCAAGCCAAAGAAACAGCACAAATGACACAACTTAGCATCTCTGTGTTGTATTGTGCAAGGCAAATATTGTACACACATGCATAAAAATGGCATAAATAAATAATTTCAAATTAAATTCTAAATAATAAAATTTGTGATTATATATATATTTTTCTCTGTGATGTCTGTGTGTACATATATCTCACCTGTATTGCGGACATCTGTGCGTACCCCCTCCAGCTAAAGCTCTCAAACTCCAGAGGATTGTAACCAAACCTCACCGAACGCCCATCCATGGTGGTGCCATCCTCCACCTCAAACTTCATGTGGTGCAGGTCAGGGAAATAATGATCTGGCCGGGGTCTAAACAAACACCGATTAACCAGTCACTCACATTTATGAACTTTACACAATTTATCGTTTTCGCGTGATACTCACTGGTTGCATTTGGGTCCCTCCACGTTGGGCCTGCAACGACAGCGGCCGTATCTGTCATCACATGCCTGTCCAACCGAACCTCCGATGTCACACTGACAACCTAAACATACAAACAGGGACTAGGATTATTCTTTATCTCCTTTTTGATATACTGATAATCAATGTTTATGGCTGATTTTGTACCTTGGCACCCAAAGTAGTTGTCTTTTTGCAGATTGTAGTATCCATCTTTGCATACGGAGCAGGTTCCACTGCACACGTTGGGTTTACAGTAACACTGGCCGGTACTCTGAAACACACACACACATACATATTTGATATAAGTGTGTTCTTTAAAACTCATTTGTAAGATGATAAAATTATTGATGGTATGAAAATGTTTTTGTACCTGAGTGCATTCAGCTACCCCGCTCAGAGTTCCTACTGTATTACAATCACAAACTACAAAACAGACAGAGTTCACATTAACACTTAAAATGTATATCTATATGTGACCCTGGACCACAAAACCAGTTTATAAGTTGCACAGATATATTTGTAGCAAAAGCTAAAAAAGATTTTTAGTAAAGTAAATTTCCTACTGTAAATTTATCAAAATGTATTTATCATTAGCAATATGTTTTGCTAAGGACTTCATTTGAACAATCTTAATGGCGATTTTCTCAATATTTCGCTTTTTTTACACCCTCAAATTCCATATTTTCAAATTGTTGTATCTCTGCCAAATGTTGTCCTATCCAAACCATACATCAATGGAAAACGTATTTATTAATAAAATTGCCCCTTAAAACGGATTTTGTGTGCATAAATACATACCAGTACGGTGAACGTGATTTTACCAAGTAGGATGTAATCCTGGATCAACACCATTGTCGGTCCTGGATCAACATTTTCATTAACCAATCAGATTGCAGGATTAGGATTAGTGTGTATGTTAGATTTAGGTTTAGGATTGGGGCTTTTTAAGAAATACTCCTCAAACTATAATTTTACACTAATTTGAGGGTTTAAAAATGGTTAGGGTTTGAGTTAAGGGTAGGTTGGGGTATTTTTTTTAAAACGTTGATCCAGGATCATCCAAAAATGTTGATCCAGGATCACATCTTACTTGGTGAAATCACGACGACCATACAAGTACACACACACACACACACACACACACACACACACACATTATGCTTTTATGCTTACCTGAGCATCCATATGGTGTATCAGGAGAAAGATTCCAGTAAAGAGGCTTACAGCGGTCACACGCCACCCCCTCTACATAGGGCCGACATGTACAAGAGCCCTGAGGTTTAACAAAAAACATTAGGACTGTAAATGAGACTACAATCTCCAAAATTAATTTAAAATTGTTTTAAAACTAATGAAATATAGGATGTATTAAATTTTAATGTAGTGTAAAGCTTATTTATATTCACCACGGATGGCAGGATTTCATTCTGCACAGAGCCTGATGGATTACAGATCCCAGCTAAAGCACAAATCAGGGAAGGAACCAAAGAAAAATCAAGATTTCGATGTGACTTAGTCTGTGAAAACCCAGCTAAAGTCATTTTTGAATGAAATCAAACTTTGATGCTATATAGGACATACAGGGTCACCTATAATAGTTAAATCACTTGATCATTGGTATGCGCTAGATTACCTTCACAGGTTGGAAAGTCGTATGATCCAGGACTGCAGCTATCGCACCTCTGCCCCACAATGTTTGGCAGACACACACACTGACCAGACACTAAATCACAGGAACTGAATCGAGAACCCTCCGCTGAACACTGACATGCTAAAAAAAGCGAAAGCGTTAAGATAAACCTTAAATCACGTTACTTCGAAGCATCGGTTGCGCTAACACATTAAATCAAATTTCCACTAAACAAAGATCAAACTCACGTATGCAGCTGGGATAACCGTAGTATCCTGGTGCGCACTGGTCGCATTTGGGCCCGCTGTAGTTGGGCCTGCAGTAGCACTGTCCTGAGACGCTACAGCTGGGGTCCAGAGACGTACGGGGGTCACAAGTGCACCCTGGAATTCAATGTAAAAAATAAGATAAAGTGGACGAGTTTAGACGAAGACTAAAAATATGTGACCCTGCCTATAAAACCCAGCTAAAGTCCTTGCTTGCTATATAAAATCATCATACATAGGGTGCTTCTCAATTCTTATTTGTGCATCCTCGTTTCCTTTCCTTGCTTCCTTTTCTCGCGTCTTAGCTCCACCCTCCCAGGATGCAAGCGAGGAAAGATGCAAGGATGGATGAGACGAAGTATTAAGTGAATGATATCCTCTTTCCTTACTCTCTTTATAATGTTTATTATCTGTTATCAAATAATCAAGTGCATTAAAACAACCCAAATATTTAATAAAATAAAGTTAAATAATACAGTATTGTTCAAAACAACAGCAGCACAATGTGACTAACCAGAACAATCAAGGCCTCCAGCATACCCTGTTATTGCTACATGGCAAACAAGCCACCAGCAGGTTCAGCAGATTCCCAGAAAACAAACAAGACCCAGCACCCACGACACGCACGCCCTCAAGGCCGTGCAACTGGGCAACTAGTTGAATTAGCTGAAAGGGGTGTGTTCAAAAAAATAGCAGTGTGGCATTCAATCACTGAGGTCATCAATTTTGTGAAGAAACAGGTGTGAATCAGGTGGCCCCTATTTAAGGATGAACCCAACACTTGTTGAACATGCATTTGAAAGCTGAGAAAATGGGTCGTTCAAGACATTGTTCAGAAGAACAGCGTACTTTGATTAAAAAGTTGATTGGAGAGGGGAAAACCTATAAAGAGGTGCAAAAAATGATAGGCTGTTCAGCTAAAATGATCTCCAATGCCTTAAAATGTACTGCTATTATTTTGAACAATACTGTACTTGAGCTATAGTTCATATCCTTACTACATTAAAATAAAGACATTCTTAAAAGTGCTGTAAAATTAATATATATGTCTATGGGGCGGTTTCCCGGACAGGGATTAGACTAGTCCTAGACTTAAACACTTTTAAAAACTCTCCAAACTGAAAACAACTTGCACTTACATATCTTAAAATACATCAGTGCCCTTTGTATTACCTCAAAAAGCACACAGGTAATGTTTATAGTAAGGCATGTTTGTTAAAACTAGTTATATTTCCTAATTAAACTAAGGCCTAGTCCTGGATTAAGCTAATCCTGGTCCGGGAAACCGCCCCCTAATCACATGATCACTTATATAGATCGGTGGTTTATACATAAATAATCCTGGCGGTGCAATTAAAGAATTGAGATGTCCTACATGATGGTGGAGCTCGATCAGTTTCCGGGTCGTAGGATGTAGGACGTAGGAGCGAGGAGACGAGAAAGCATATTGAGAAGCACCCATAATGTAACCAAATATATCCTTGATATATTCAATACTAACTGATTAACTCATTTCGCGCTACACTTTTCTTTAAAGTTCCCCTTCAGCATTTTTTGTGATTTTAAAAGTAATAAAATTAATTCAGGAAAATTTTCTTCTAAAAATATATAAACATATAAATATATCAAATGAAAGAACAGACCCTCTGCTTTCAAACAATAGTAAAACAAACAAAACTATGGGAAAAGAATGTGTCATCCTATCTATATTTTTTCTTATAAACTCTTAAATATGGGTTGTTGTTTTTTTAGCAAAAAGCTGAAATAATTGCATTTTTGTGAAGGAATTTTGTTCAGAGATCAGATTCCAAATGTTCATAAAAACATAAACGCAATGTAAAATTAATAAATAATGTTTTGCTTCAGTTTTTTTATAATTTTTGTGATGTGAAATTACAGATTATCCTAAAAACTCATCAAAGGAAGTTTGTTTCATGCAAATGCTTTCTCTTAATTGACAAGATAACTTGTCAATGGCGTGGAAAGAGTTAAGGTCGTGTTCAAATCAATGTGAAATCAATGAGCGAAATCAAAATTGATGCTCCTTATCATTAGATTATGAGCCAGACAGCAGACAAATTTCAAGGCCGGATCTACACCGGATCCGGCCCGGATCTGCAGAATTAGGTGCGGATCCGGCCTGGCGTCGTCTACTGTTTGTATTTCACAGACAGGGAGTTTGAATCACTGTGTGTGTGTCTCACCTTCGCAGTCTGGGTACGAGTGGGAGCCAGAGCGACACTGCTCACAGCGAGGACCAGTAAACTCCGGTTTGCACAAACACTGACCAGCTGAATTACACATCTCAGGAGTAGAGCCTACAATGCTACAGCCACAATCTGCAGACAAAGAGAGAGATCATGTGCATAAAACATATTTTCAGTTTTACAGTCAACATTTAAGTGTGATCATAACACATTTGACTTCTATTACATGGCATGATTGTAAGTATAACAGAATGTTCTGACAAAAGGGGCGGGGCTTGATCTTGTGATGAATTATCCTAAGCGCATTTTTATAAAAGATTACAAAGGAAACCTTTATCTTTGCAATAACCTTTAAAGAAAGTTTTAGGTAAGTAAATATAGTCAGTTTTGTTTCAGCTGTAAAATGGTTAAAATGACTCAACAGGAAACAGTGATAGTGGCTTCATTGTAAAGTGCACTGTTTGGCAGTGCTCATGGGGATTTTGGAGTTCTGTGTTCAGTGTGATTAGAGTTGGCAAGCACTCACATTGGCACAGTGGGTAGTTGAAGTAGCCGGGCGCACACTGCTCGCATGAATAACCCTGAAACCCGTGGTGACACGTACACTGACCCGTTACTGCATCACATGACCCATCCTGGCAACCCTGGCCTGAACACTGGCAGCCTAAGGGGGGAAGGGAAGCGAACATGAATGTGGGTATAAGTGAGTTGCCTTTGTCTTTGGGTGGTTTACTGTGCTCATAAACTCTCAAAATATGCACAAGACCAACAGCAGTTTAGCAAACAGACAACAAATGTGACAATGCATTTGTGCTTGTCACCTGCAGCCGTGGCTTAGAGAGAAATGACAAACTTGGGCAGAACTGAACAGCTGATTGGATGTAAGACTCCACATGCACATATTCACGTTGTTAAAATATATACAGTATATGCTGAGAAGTCCAAGTTAATGCCACATGCAGTTTGTTTTCAAGACACATATGTTTTGTCTATATAAAAATTACTTTGACAGTAAAATAAAGCAGCCAACAAGTCTCTAGAAAACAAAGAAATTACTTGAATTTTTTATAAAAAGCATCCCACGATGCAGCACAGCTGTAATCTAGACAAAAGGTAGCATATGTTTTTAAAGGTGACAGCCCTTATAGTATGTTAAATTGTGTCTTACGTTGGCAGTTAAGGCCGAAATGTCCATGAGCGCAGGCGTCGCAATGGTCTCCAGTGAATTCAGGTTTGCACACACATGTATTGGTGCGAGGGTCTGGCCGACAGGAGTTCCCTTCAGTACCTGCAGCGCTGCACTCACAGTCTACACAACAAAACATACCCATGTTACATGTGAAGTCAATTCAGCTTGTTCATTTTAGTCTACTTGAAGTTGAAGAAAAATAAACGGAAGTGCAGCAAATAAAAGTGAGACAAAGTAAAGCAAGTAAAGTAAAGTGAATTGCAAGCAAAGTAAAGCGAACTGAAACAAAGTTAAGGGAAGTGAAACAAAGTAAAGCGAAGTGAACTGAAGCAAAGGGATGTGCAGCAAATTGAAGCAATGCGGAATAACGTGAATAAAAGTAAATTGAAGCTGAGTAAAGCAAAGTGAAGAAAAGTGAAGTGAAGCGAAACAAAGTGAAGCAGAGAAAAGCAATGTGAACTGAAGTAAAGCAAAGGGATGTGAAGTGAATTGAAGCAATTTGGAATAAAGGGAATAAAAGTAAAATGAAGCAAAGTAAAGCAAAGTGAAGCAAAGTAAAGTGAAGCAAAGTAAAGCAAAGTGAAGCAAAGCAAGCAAAGTGAAGTGAAGCAAAATAAAGCGAAGTAAAGTTAGGTTAAGTGAAGCAAAGTAAAGCAAAATGAAGCAAAGTAAAGCTAAGTAAAGCAAAGCAAGCGAAGTAAAGTGAAGCAAAGTGAAGTGAAGCAAAATAAAGCAAAGTAAAGCGAATTGAAGCAAAGTAAAGCGAAGTGAAGCAAAGTAAAGCGAAGTAAAGCGAAGTAAAGCGAAGCAAGCGAAGTAAAGTGAAGCAAAGCAAGCTAAGTGAAGTGAAGCAAAATAAAGCGAAGTGAAGCAAAGTAAAGCGAAATGAAACAAAGTGAAGTGAAGCAAAAAAAATGAACTGAAGTAAAGTAAAGTAAAGGGATGTGTAGCGAATTGAAGCAATGTGAACTAAAAGTGAATAAAAGTAAAATGAAGCAAAGTAAAGCAAAGTGAAGTGAAGTGAAGCAAGCGAAGTAAAGTGAAGCAAAGCTAGCGAAGTGAAGTGAAGCAAAATAAAGTGAAGTGAAGCAAAGTAAAGCGAAGTGAAACAAAGTGAAGTGAAGCAAAAAAAGTGAAGTGAAGCAGAGAAAAAATGAAGCAAAGTAAAGCAAAGTGAGCGAAGTAAAGTGAAGCGAAGTGAAGCAAAGTAAAGCAAAGTGAAGCAAAGTGAAGCGAAGTGAAACAAAGTGAAGTGAAGCAAAAAAAGTGAAGTGAAGCAGAGAAAAAATAAAGCAAAGTAAAGCAAAGTGAGCGAAGTAAAGTGAAGCGAAGTAAAGCAAAGTAAAGCAAAGTGAAGCAAAGTGAAGTGAAGTAAAGTGAAGCAAAGCAAGAGAAGTGAAGTGAAGCAAAATAAAGCGAAGTGAAGCAAAGTAAAGTGAATTAAAGCAAATTAAAGCAAAGTGAAGCAAAGCAAGCGAAGTGAAGCAAAATAAAGCGAAGTGAAGCAAAGTAAAGTGAAGTGAAAGAAACAAAGTGAAGTGAAGCAAAAAATGTGAAGTGAAGCAAAAACAGTGAAGTGAAGCAGAGAAAAGTGAACTGAAGTAAAGCAAAGGGATGTGAAGCGAATTGAAGCAATGTGGAATAAAAGTAAATAAAAGTAAAATGAAGCAAAGTAAAGCAAAGTGAGCGAAGTAAAGTAAAGCGAAGTGAAGCAAAGTAAAGCAAAGTGAAGTGAAGTGAAGCAAAGCAAGAGAAGTGAAGTGAAGCAAAATAAAGCAAAGTGAAGCAAAGTAAAGCGAATTAAAGCAAAGTAAAGCGAAGTGAAGCAAAGCAAGCGAAGTGAAGTGAAGCAAAATAAAGCGAAGTGAAGCAAAGTGAAGTGAAGCAAAAAAAGTGAACTGAAGTAAAGTAAAGTTAAGGGATGTGTAGCGAATTGAAGCAATGTGAACTAAAAGTGAATAAAAGTAAAATGAAGCAAAGTAAAGCAAAGTGAAGTGAAGTGAAGCAAGCGAAGTAAAGTGAAGCAAAGCTAGCGAAGTGAAGTGAAGCAAAATAAAGTGAAGTGAAGCAAAGTAAAGCGAAGCAAAAAAAGTGAAGTGAAGCAGAGAAAAAATGAAGCAAAGTAAAGCAAAGTGAGCGAAGTAAAGTGAAGCGAAGTGAAGCAAAGTAAAGCAAAGTGAAGCAAAGTGAAGTGAAGTGAAGTGAAGCAAAGCAAGAGAAGTGAAGTGAAGCAAAATAAAGCGAAGTGAAGCAAAGTAAAGTGAATTAAAGCAAATTAAAGCAAAGTGAAGCAAAGCAAGCGAAGTGAAGCAAAATAAAGCGAAGTGAAGCAAAGTAAAGTGAAGTGAAAGAAACAAAGTGAAGTGAAGCAAAAAATGTGAAGTGAAGCAAAAACAGTGAAGTGAAGCAGAGAAAAGTGAACTGAAGTAAAGCAAAGGGATGTGAAGCGAATTGAAGCAATGTGGAATAAAAGTAAATAAAAGTAAAATGAAGCAAAGTAAAGCAAAGTGAGCGAAGTAAAGTAAAGCGAAGTGAAGCAAAGTAAAGCAAAGTGAAGTGAAGTGAAGCAAAGCAAGAGAAGTGAAGTGAAGCAAAATAAAGCAAAGTGAAGCAAAGTAAAGCGAATTAAAGCAAAGTAAAGCGAAGTGAAGCAAAGCAAGCGAAGTGAAGCAAAATAAAGCGAAGTGAAGCAAAGTAAAGTGAATTAAAGCAAACTAAAGCGAAGTAAAGCAAAGCAAGCGAAGTGAAGCAAAATAAAGCGAAGTGAAGCAAAGTAAAGCAAAGTGAAAAAAGTGAAGTGAAGCAAAAAAAGTAAAGTGAAGCAGAGAAAAGTGAACTGAAGTAAAGCAAAGGGATGTGAAGCGAATTAAAGCAATGTGGAATAAAAGTAAATAAAAGTAAAATGAAGCAAAGTAAAGCAAAGTGAGCGAAGTAAAGTAAAGCGAAGTGAAGCAAAGTAAAGCAAAGTGAAGTGAAGTGAAGCAAAGCAAGAGAAGTGAAGTGAAGCAAAATAAAGCAAAGTGAAGCAAAGTAAAGCGAATTAAAGCAAAGTAAAGCGAAGTGAAGCAAAGCAAGCGAAGTGAAGCAAAATAAAGCGAAGTGAAGCAAAGTAAAGTGAATTAAAGCAAACTAAAGCGAAGTGAAGCAAAGCAAGCGAAGTGAAGCAAAATAAAGCGAAGTGAAGCAAAGTAAAGTGAAGCAAAATAAAGCGAAGTGAAGCAAAGTAAAGTGAAGCAAAGCAAGTGAAGTGAAGTGAAGCAAAATAAAGCGAAGTAAAGCAAACTAAAGTGAAGTGAAACAAAGTGAAGTGAAGCAAAAAATGTGCAGTGAAGTAAAAAAAGTGAAGTGAAGCAGAGAAAAGTGAACTGAAGTGAAGCAAAGGGATGTGAAGCAAACTGAAGCAATGTGGAATAAAAGTGAATAAAAGTAAAGAAAAGTGAAGAAAAGTGAAGAAAAGTGAAGTGAAGCCAAGCAAAGTGAAGTAAAGCAAAATAAAGCAAGTTAAGTGGAGAAAAGCAGTGTGAACTGAAGTAAAGCAAAGCAATGCAATGTGAAGCGAAGTGAAATAAGTGTCTTACTGATGATTTCTCCAGCAGGTTTGGCCTCTCCACTGATGTAGACCTCTGACAGAAAAAAAAACAAAATCAGATTGTAACAATTGGCAGTTGTTTCATTTAGGTGCAAGAAATGCTTATGATTGTTTGTGTGTGATAGAAGATAAACAGATCCTCACTAAAAGTTGAAGGCAGACTTACGGTAACAGGTGGGAAAGTGTTCGTATCCCTCAGCGCATCGGTCACAGTTCTCACCCGTGTAGTTTGGTTTACAGTAACAGCGTCCAGTCTGATCTTCACATGTGCCGTCAGTGAACTCAGACTCACACTGACACTCTGTGACATAGAAACACATCTGATGTTTGACTGTATATCTAGTTTTGACCTAAAGGTGTGCATGATTAAAAACTCACTTGAACAGGCGAATGGAGACTCCAGAGGGTGGTCAGGTGACCTGTAGTAGCCAGGTACACAGCGCTCACAGTTATAACCTGTGGTGTGATGCTGTGAGAGAAACAGAACGATAAAATGAGACTTTCTTATGAGACGGTCCTTATGTACATAGACATCTTCACTTGAGCCCACCTGACAGTCTTCACACACTCCTCCGCCCCTGTATTCACCCTGCATGTTGAGACTGGCTCTCTGCTGCTCTACCTCGGCTTCATAGTGGCACGTCGATGAATGTCGATGGCAGTTACATGCTGTAAATACACACACAACACGGTTACAACACCATACAATCACTTTTAAGGAATCAGAGATGATGAATTTACATGCTGAGGTTAAAGGCTTGTCTATCAGTCAAGAATGACATATAAGCAAGACAGATTAAAACAATCACATGCAAAATACAGAAACACACAGAGCTGAACATACATCAGTGTCCACCTGAAAGGTTCAGATTGTCCACAGAGGAATAGGAAAGAGAGAAAAGGTAACAGTGGTTAGCCAGGAGTGAAGTTGGCATGGAAAAACTATAAAAATGATAGATTATAGTGAAAGATACAAATGAAAACATAATGACAAAATTACATACAGCACTGTACAAAAGTGGTATTGTGTGTACCAACATATTTTCTGCCAAATTACCATAATTATTCCCAGTGACATATATTTAAATCTCCCAAACTATAATTATTTCCTATGAAAAGTATGTCTGCGTTTGTTTAAGAGGTGCAGTCCAAATTTATAAAATATTTTAGTCAACATTACTATAGTAAACTGTAGTAAAATTCCTAGATACTGTAGTGTTTTGAACTCTACCATAGTAAATATTTAAGGGTGCTTTGCACTAGAGCACCTCAGTCGCTATCTGCTGGCCGGGAGAATTGAACCGTCGACTCTTTGGGTTACGAGCCCGACTCTCTAACCATCTCTAAACAAAGACTACCTATAATAAATAATGAATTATACATACTTTAATACTGTATATATTGTAGAGTGAGTTATGGGCATTTGTACGATACGATATGATGCGGTGCAATGTACGGTGTGATAGGGTGCGATGTGATACGATGCTTTATTGTCCCCTTAGAGAAATTTTTCTAGTGTACGCTGGATCTTCAAAATCACAAACAGTTAAATAATAACATATATCAACTCGCATATAATACTACATACAGGAGAGCAAACATATAGACACACATAACGGACAGCGTCTTAAATAGACCACTGTTATTGCCTAAATAGTGCCACAGTTTAGATAGTATAATAAAGAGTAATATAGATAATAATAACCACTGGTAAATATGAATAAAAAATAAATAGAATCATACAATAAACAATTTTGAATAATAGTACTAGCCAAGTACAATCATCAACATTATGGCACTTGTTAGGTAGTTAGGCAGTGAGACCAGCTGTTTTATTTTATTAAACATTGAGAGGCCATTTACATGAGAACGTTTTTAACAAGTTTTTATTGCGGTTTGGTTGTTCATTTAAACCTCAGTGCTTTGGGGTCCTGACGATTAAAACCTTTGAAGATGAATTTCAAAATGCAAGTTTTGATAATGATGTCTTGGCGTGTGTAAACTACGTAAAAGTGAATCTGTTATAGCCATGATGTCATGCGCATGTGTAAATTCAGTATATAGACGGTTTTATCGGACGCACGTGCGCTGACGAGATACGCGTCTGGATCGGAACTTTACTTCCGGTTTCATTTTTTTTAATGGTCTGACTAGTTGTTAAACTGATCTCTTGAACAAATGCCTCGTCAAAAATAACAAATGTTTTGGTTTCCTAGGTAATCTGTGTGTTGTTTATTTTGTTTGTTATATAAATAAACTACGTTTAAAGAACTTTGTTGTTATTTATTCTTAGCAGAGTTTACCGAAAGTTACGTGCGGACCACGACAGCCGCTTGTTTATGCTTCTCTAACAAAATGTTGGCACTTTAGTCCAGGCAGGGTCACTTGTAATAATTAACCAACCTCACTGTCCATCTAAGCAAAACTGCTCGATTGTTTACATTTATCGCTCTGTAGAAAAATGCGTATGTGTGCAGGTGTTTAGTATTTCTTTACAAAGTAACAGCACAATCTACTGTCCTTGCAGCATATTTAGTCAGGTTCAGGATCTATGTAAACGTAGATATTTTTGACAGTGCTGTCGTGTGTACGTGAAATCTTTCATTTTTTAGAAAAAACTTCAATTTTTACTACATTGCTATCGTGTAAGCATAGCCTTGGAGGCTGTTTACACCTTATATTATGCGTTTTGGTTGATCGAATCACAAGTGGATGACGCTAAATACAGGTATAAACGGGGTGTGAAACGTTTTGAGCTTGTCCACTATCGACCACATTCAGGTAGCCGAAAACACTTTCGACCGAATTACTTGTTTTTGTGTAGGCGCGCATGTGGTCGAATGTGTTTGAGCAGCCACAAAAAAAAAACGCCTACTCTCCGCCTATTGATTTAGCGTGATGTAGATAGCACAATGTTTTTACATCAGACCTGACTTCTAGCGCAAACACACAGTGTACAGCGCCATCTTTAGGATTTCATTAATAAAACTAAAATGGCTACTCTCCGCCTCAAATTTTTTTTCATTTTGTGAGCGTGTGGAAGTTGCATGAGCTTATTTCATCGACTACTCTGAAATATCAGAGAAAGCTTTTACATATACATGTATAAAACACTGACTTAATATTAGTATGCATCAATTTAAACCCGTAATTTCTTCCGCTCGCGTTTATAGGACTCGCAGAGGGACTCGCCCACAGACCCCCCCCCAAAGTAATTAGGACAGAAGTGCTCAAAAGTGGACAAGAGACGGATAAAAAAAACAGGTGTTAATGTGAATGTATCTCTCACGTCCACTTATGACCTGATCGACCATAGCGAATCTTAATACCAGATATAAACAGCCTCTTAAACATTTAACAGTTTAACTGGCTGTAGTTTAAAACTAAATATTTTACACTGTATGGACAAATCCATCATTAAAAACGCAAGAAACACCAAACTCTCAAAATCAAACAATGCATGCTTCTCCTGTAGAGTCTGTGACAGATCCTGTATTGTGGATTAGCTGTGTTTTGTTAAAGGCTCAGTCCAATGTCATCATGATGACAACATGATGACCTGGTGTGAGATGAAACAGCTCTGACAGAGAGGACAGTCTCTCTGGGTTTACTCACAGATGTGCTATAAACCTCGCTCAGGGTTTAGATAGTGTCTGAGGGTCTCTCACAAAGGGGTGGTTATATATTTGGGAACTCAAAGATTAGATTAAGCAAGAAACAGCGGATATCCAACAATATACGTTTTCCAGACTGAAACTGCTCCCAGTTCACAGATACACACCCATAGAACGAGACTGAAGTCTATCAAGGGACTTATTTTTACTGTGTGTGAGAGAAGCCAAACTGGATTAATGTCTGCCTGAGATCTCAATGGGCAGACAGTGTTCACAAAGACTGACGGCTTTCCTTATTCACTCACACTTTGTGATGTCTTACTGACGGAGATTCCAGACAGTTTCCCCTCGCAGCACAAAGTATTTATATCCTTTACTTAGACTATCTTTGAGTTGTGGAGTCTCTTTGGCGTATTTGTTTAGACTAAGTTCAGAATTATTTACATTACAAGAAGGTCAAATTGAAATATCCTTGCTTTTAAATCTAAGAATTTAATGTTTGATAACCATTCCATTGAGTGTAAAGAAAATTAAACTAATTTACAAAAGGTCCCTATGAAAAAATACTAATATAGTCTACTTAAGTATTTACTATAGCACAACTGTAGTAAAATTCCTACTTTAGTATTTACTACGTATGTTAAGGTTAAAACACTAAACTATACGACAGCATGTACTACAGTTTATCAATTCACTATATGTAGTACTACGAAATTAGTACTTAATATAATGCACTACAGTATACTATATACAGTATACTGTACTGTATACTACACTTAACTACAGTAAATAATACAGTATTTGTTCATGTAGGATAAAAATGTAAATGTTACTGACATGACACAATAACAATGAGTCTAAGTTATAAGAAAAACTTTCTGATTGTCTGTATATAAAGTGCAAAGCTTAAAGTCCCCATGAACCGGAAGTCGCGGTCGACATAACTTCCATGTTGTGACATATTTCAGAGTGAAACTGAATATCACGCAAGGAAAATGGTGGGCATGGCTTATGTTTTCCACTGTGCTTTGATTGGCTATAGAAAAGTAGGCATTTCATTCAGAATTGGAACTGGCAGCAGACTAAAAGTTGGAGGGGGCGGAGTAAACGAATGCTCTCGCCCATGCCATCTAACTGACGTCATCAGCGAACGTTTGTCACAAAAAGGGTGGAAGTACATTTTCAGAATTTTATTTCAGCTTATGATTGCCTGGGTTTCTTCATGCTGCCTTCCGCGCAAATTTATTCATGCTGCAAGTCTAGCATGGAAACCATGGACCAATTTTTTGCCTCAAATAGGGAACCAATCACAGAACGGGGAGGGGGCACCAAGACGATGATGAAGTCTATGTGACACACCAAAGCAGTTTTGTTTATCCAACGCGGGCACAGACCCAAAGTTAATTTTCAATGCAGCCTTAGATAGTGTTCGAAGTAGTTTTGAACGCAAGTTTATTTTAAAAATAGAGTTACTTTTGGCGTTAAACAATTATAAATCCAAGAAGGAAGTTTGTATATGGCAAGACATGTTAGCCACGGAGTTTTATAGGACCAAACTGCTAGGCCTCATCGTCGACGAAGTCCATTTAACTTATAAATGGTAAGTGTTATTTATTAATATCATATTGTCATTATGCCTGTACTGTGGTTGTCACAGTGCCACTTATAAGTTGTGTTGCTTTTCAATATAAATATACAGCTACCGGTTTAGTTGCATAGCTTTCAGCTGTGTCCACATGTACCGAAAAAAGTTGTTGACGCTTGAATTTATGTCTCTCTACATGCGTCATCGGGTATAATTAAAACGATTGGCTATGAGATACGTACAGATGCATTTGATAGACATTTGTAGCGCCCAATCAATGGCTCTGGACATTCGTAAACAATGCCTCAGATACGAGAAAATTAATATGTGGACCACGTCTCATTCTCTATGAGAATAGTCTGGTTTCAGGCTAAGCTTATGAGGGCACATGAATTTAAAAAAAAATTATTACTTACACAGACACATTTTTATAATAAACTGCAATATTACATTTAAAAAAATAAAAATTGTTTTGATTTCATTAGAACTTTAAGTTTCTCAACTTCATAAAAAGTCTTAGTTGTTAGTGGTTAGATGGACAGCATTGTTTGAAAGAATACAGAAAATTATGCTTTTCTATCAAGAAAGGAAAAAACATCATCAGCCCTGAGATAAATTTTATTTTGTGAACTGTGTGTCGAGGTGAGACCCGGCAGGGACTAAATCGGTTTGCTTTGCTGTTGGACGAAAACAGTAAAACTTACCTTCACATTCATTGGCACTGTAAGTAGTGGCTGGTTGCCATGGAAACTGGTTGAAGCCGGGGCAACAGCGATCGCACGATGGGCCGCAAGTGTTGTGCTGGCAGTCGCATAGAAGCCTACGAGAGAAGAAAAGACCAACATTAAGAGTTTGTGGTACTTTTTGTTTGTCCAAAATGCTTTTGGGCTATTGTAATTTATTCAGGTACAAAAATCTGATGACCTAAGAAAATGCAAAGGGTCAGCTATTTCACATCATTTGCAGGGAAAAGGAAACCAAACTAGTTACAGTATAAATACTGAAAAGCTTAGGACAGAGTAAAGGACAGAGTTAATGTATTTGATACGGCAAACTTTTTAATCTAAATTTTAAAAGGCCAATATATGCAGATACTGAAGCAGACTTTATGTCGATAGCCAACAAAGATCCAGACAAAAGTGTTTATATTCAAGTGTCTAAACTTCTCATTGACCCTTCTCACTTTCACCGTCATTCAATCCATGTAAGAAAAGAAAAAAAAATATTTGTGATTTTTCACTCTTTATTCTACATTCAAACTTTATGACAAAACAATGTACCGAGCTACTGTTTGAAATGTTTATCACTGCATAAATGTACTGTTAAAACTATTTTTAATAGTATGGTGTTTTATAGTATGAGTGTAGTATGTATCTTTGTTCCAAGCAGACTTGGAAGTCTCCAAAAAAGACGTGCATTGTACGTTTGCTTTGAAATGTACAGGTGCATTGGTCTCAAAAGAAAACATCTGCGTTCGAAGCATCTTCATTTTATTTAGATCACAATATCAGTTACACGCACATGCATACATGCACTGAAACCTCCTGATACAGGAAATCGCTGCAGATTTAAGAGAGATGAATGAAAGGTTAAATTCCCATCCACATGAAATGCTAGCATCTGTTTCTAGTTGGTGATCTCTATTAACCCTCATAGTTTTGATATGTCTTATGCATTGAAAGGATTTTTTTCAAACTGACAGATTTGACACCTTCCAGGTGGTTCAGATTCGCTCATACAGACTGCTGCAAGAATTTGCAGAATGACCTAATAGGGTAACAGACTATATATCAGCAGGAACAAAAAACTACAACCGGTGGATATTTCTTAACTGCGTCATTGCTGCGCGTGCAAAGAGCTGAGAAAAACTTTTTACAATTCCTAAAATGTTAAATAAACCTTAGTAAGATAAACTGAATGACCTGCTTCATGTCCGAAGACATTCAACATTCATAAAGATGTTACAAGATTTCCCTACACTTTAACTTCCGACCTTTATCTTGGAACGTGATCAGAGTAAATCAAAAGCAGCCAGGAATTCAGTTCATTTCAGCAAACCAATTACACAAATTAAGTAACTGGTAAAACATACTGAACAAATAGAAATGTTTCCACTTATTCGCGGTTTCAAACAATTTAAACACAATATTTTACAACTGACCTAAATTAAATATTCAAAGTCATCTTGTTCATAGTGTCGACCAACACACGTCCTGAAAACTGAAGCCAAAACTTTTTGACCGCCCCCTGGTGGCTGGCTGCAGCATAGGTCTTAAGGGCTGTTCACATTATAACGTTAACTATAACGATAACTATATTAGCATTCACACCACCGGATGATTTGGTCTGCCATTGGTCTGTTGGAAGCGCTACATAAATGCAGTCCATTTACAATAACTTTATGCTAATTCGCTCACGAGACGTAGTACTCGCGCAACTCATTTCCCTTCAATGGCATTAACTAATATAGCATATTTCCTTTAATAAAAACACTTGTAGTTGTTCACATGTTATTAAATGTATAAATATGCTGTCTTGTTGCATTTAGGGGGCGTGCACACCAAAACTTTTAAACGCGGCTAAATTAGCCAGGCGGGCGCCGACTGCCAGCTTTCTTTAGCTGAGCGCTTTGGTTGCTGTGATACTTCGGCTTTGTTTATCAGTCGTTGTACGATGCATCAGTTGGTTGTTGTGATATTTGTCCCGCCACTTCTCCAATGGCTGTCAATGGTTTATCGTTCATCAGTTGGGGGGAAAATGGCTCAGTAAGTGATCCAAACAATATTGTTCCTTGTATCTTTATCGTTATGATTGTGGTGTGAACTTTGCTATTCTCTTTAAAATAAACCAATTTTTAAAACTATACTTTTTATAGTTACAGTTATAATGTGAACGGCCCGTTTAGCCCCGCCCTCTCTGTGTAAACGAATGGGATGTGAGTCAAGCTAAAAAAAAAAATTACATTTAAAATAAATTTTTCCCAATTATCGTTTCTATTATTTTAGTTATTTCCTATCCTGTTGATGTATTTCTATGTTTGTTTTATAACATAGAAATAAGTTAGTTAGTTAAAGTTAGTTAAAAAGAGGTGTGACGACTTGATTTGTGTATCTGTAATTGATTCAAATGGGAAAATGGGCGGGACCTTGATACCGTGGCTCCACATCACGATCACAGACTTTTCCTGCGTCCGAAACTGCCTACTTCAATACTATATAGTAGGCGAAAAGCAGTAGGCGAGGCGAGTAGTATGTCCGAATTCATAGTATTCCAAAAACAGCAGGCAAAAAGTACCCGGAAGACCCATTACTTCCGGTTAGATTTTGAAGTGTGCATACGATGGACACTTCACGATCCCATGATGCCCCGGGAGAGAAGTTATGCAACGAAGAAGAAGAGGCAGGTGGCTGTTTTAGCGCTGGAATAGCATGACGTGATTACTACGTATGTTACGTGATGTATCAACATGGCGGATGTAGTACGTCTGAGTCTTATTCATACTACCAGGATTCATCCTATACAATACCTACTGTTTTAACGGTCAGTAAGTAGGTACTTCATCTCATTCAGTACGTACTGTACAGTATGCAGAGGCAGCCATAGGCTCCAAATTAAGTAATCGGCGCAGGATGTGTGGCCATTTTTTAGATATTTTGGCATCACTATTTTTTACAATGGAAGTCTATGGAGACAGTCTATGGTCAACCCTCAAAGTGAGCCAATGGTGAACTGACTCTTTATTGTTCACATAGCAAGTTAAGGGATGGTTGGTTCAACCTAAACTTTTCAGTTTTGGGTAAACTAACCCTTTAAATACATACATAGATAATTACAAGTGTGCTGGCTGAGCCAATGCATGACAATCTTTAATCAAGCTCATAAATCCAGACGCCTGGAAGGCTTCACAACCCAGCCACCATCACTCACTGTCCTGAGACACATGCCTACATGAAGAACCATTGATCTCACATAAAACATCCAGTGATCCACCATTTCCCTGTGCTATCATTGGTTTTCTATGACTCTGGATTATGCAATAGCTCTTATGAAAGCTTAGATCTTAAGAACAACTGATATTCTGAGGTTACAAGCATAGAGATATGTGCAGTCAGCGCAGCATGTATATGCCTGTGTAAGCTGACTGCTGTGCAGGTGGAACTCAATGTTGTGTCCCTTCAGGCAGATTGAATGGTTGCACAGTTACTGTAGTTGTCATTTCTGGCACACAAATACGTTTGCTTTTCTATCATGCCGGGGGTTATTTCCCATTGACTGTTTTTATAAAGAGCTAATTTCTATTCCCCAGGCTTACCTTTAAACCTAAACCTCACATTAATCTTCGGGGCATTTTTATTAAAATAAACACACTGTAACCATGCGCAGATGGTGACAGATAAGTGGTGCATTTCATATTGGCAACATTTGCATATAAGCTTTCACTTACTTGTACGGGTCATTGGGGTCTTGAGCATTACAAGCCTCAGCATGGCCATTACAAACACATCTTCCACCGATGCTGATGTCTTTAATACTGTAATAATACTACAGAAAAAACACACAGTGTTATTTTTTGTGGAAATAAACACCAATTTTGGAAAGTGGAGCGTAACTTACTCTTCGTGTGACTGTGGGGTCTCTCAGAGCTTTGCCCATCAGATGACCCAGCAGTGTGTTGGTGCGCAGGAACCGAAAGCGAATGTTGGTGGCTTTGGTGAAATCCCTCAGCACGGGAGAATAGGAGAAGTTCATGGCACCCGGCCGCCCGTTCACTAGAGACACCACAATCTGAAACAATTGAGAGAGAGATCAGCTATCAAAGGAATTTACAATTGTGAGAGAAAAAAAAGAGTAAAGTATGTCGGTTGTCTATACCTCTCCATTTTCCAGAGGAACTATACGTGAGTATTCTGTCGTGCAGATGACATCATTATCGTGGTTTATACGCTCGATAGTCCTCTGTCCAAACCGCTCGATACAATCTCTCTTCGAAGCTGAAATCAACAAAGTAAAAACAACTTTTTTATAAATATAGACAACAATCGGCACTATGGCCAGGAATGTGTAATTGTAGTAAATTGGTGCAAAACTACTTATTTTTATTTTTCAAATCGATTAGTTACCAAATGGCTAAATGAAGCTTTGCCGAGGTGAACATTAAAACAAGAACAGTACAGTAGATTTAAAGGGACACTCCACTTTTTTTGAAAAAAATGCTAATTTTCCAGCTCCCCTGGAGTGGAACGTTTGATTTTTGCCGTTTTGAAATCCATTCAGCTGATCTCCAGGTCTGGCGCTAGTACTTTTAGCATAGCTTAGCATAATTCATTGAATCTGATTAGACCATTAGCATTACGCTAAAAAATAAGAGTTTCAATATTTTTCCTATTTAAAACTTGACTCTTCTGTAGTTACATCGTATACTAAGAAAATTAAAAGTTGCAGGCAGATATGGCTATGAACTATACTCTCATTCTGGTGTAATAATCAAGGACTTTACTGCTGTATCATGGCTGCAGCAGGCGTAGTGATATTACGCCCTGCCTGGAAATAGTCCCCTTGGTTACTTTCAATGGCAGGGGACTATTTTCATCAAAAATATTGAAACTCTTTGGTTATTTTTGAGCGTGGTGCTAGTGGTCTAATCAGATTCAATGGATGGTGCTAAGCTATGCTAAAAGTGCTAGCGCCAGACCCAGAGATCAGCTGAATATCCCTTTAAAACATAACACTAACACACTAACCAGCATAAACAAATTTGCTATTGTCACTTGGATTGCAGGGCCAGTGGATTGTGGTTTGGCAAAACAGTTTTTTTCATGCATGCAAATGCCAGCCAGAAATGTATTGTGTATATTTTTTCCTTGACTGTGACAAAGATTGTTTTGCCACCTACAGTACTACTGATATAGCCTTCAGTGGCACAACAACACAACAAAGCTTGTGCGTACAACCAAATCCCAAATTCAGAGAACGGGCACAATAGCCCAAAATCTGACCTTTCTCAACTAACCCACACTATTATTCTGAAAATGCATTCCTCTCCAATCACCAAAAGACTGTGTGTATGTCCATAGAGCTTTGCTGAAACCAAATAGTACAATAAAAACAGGAAAAGAACATAACATCACAACAGTGAATAAATGGGATGGTCGTGTTGGTTATACATACATGAGAAAAACTGCCATGGCTGGTAAGTTTTCCCAAAGTCAATGGAGCGTTCCAGAACCCAGAGATCCGGCCGTGGGGAGTTGGCAAACTTAATAAGCACATACGCAACATGGAAGAGCTGGAAAACACACAAAAAAAGAGAGAAAATTAGTAAAATGTTAAATATGACGTGACAAATATCCCCTAACAACGAAAACTCACAAGACAATAGTAAAAATACAACTGAAACTCAACCTGTTAACCTTTTTTGGGTATTTTGCAATCACATTAATTCATTACATATGAACTCAAACATTACTTTCTATTAAAATCAATTCCATTCCCAGGCTGTACGATGGGAGTAGCCCTGCATTCATAATCGTATTGTGGCTTTGAGTTAATATAATGTCATTAAGTAATGTTGTTTTTAGTGATTGATGAATTGATGAGGTCATTGGGGTTGACAGATGGTCTCCCACCCTTGACTTGATCAAAGACACAAATTAAATAGTTTTATATGTGATCTGTGTTTCCTCATTGCATGCCATCTGCACGACTTCATCAATACACAATCATTCAGTTTCAGGCTTGAGAAAAAGAAACACTAGAAAATAATCCCATGATGTACAACTTTAACCCATTTTTATTACATGACTCGTTGGATGCTTAATTCTGAATACGTTGGATGCTTGATTCATGCTGGATTCTGATTGGCCAGTCACGACATTTGCAGGTTTGTTATTCAGGGTTCCCACACCTTAGCTAACTTCAAATTCAAGGACCTTTCAAGGACTTTCCAGGTCCAATACCCTCAAATTCAAGAAATAAATGTGGGGACACATTTCAAGTGAGACCAAGGTTACATGGTGTTACCTTTTAAGATACATTGTTACAGTTCCCTTTTGAGGGAACTCATGCTGCGTCACTGCCATGACACTTTGGGAACGCCTCCAAGGGTAAGTGCGTCTGAATGTGTATATCAAATTCAACCAATGGTGAGGCTTAACGATAAAGACAGGGTGACGCAGGAGTCAGGAATTATTTCGCTATCTGAAATTTTGACTAAGACGGCGTTACAGGGATGCAGGTAGTATGGCAATGGAGACGCTGCGTCTCGTTCCCTTCTAAGGGTACAACAGTTTAATTCGTAACCCGAGACGTTTTCATGTGTCAAACACAATTATGCAAAAAAGCATTTTGGTATGACTCAACATTCACATACAGAAGATATAAGCATTTAAAAAGAACAGTTTAGCACGTGTGCTTAAACAGTCTAGAATTTTTATTTTGTTATCCTACACTACACAGGGAATACTATGGATTTTTTCCCGAAAACTTCTTGCACTAAACAGATTCAAGCACTTTCAATGACATGTCTCTATGTATGTTTATATTCAAAAACTTCTCAGGGCCTTGAATTTTTTTCCCCAGATTCACAAACTTTCAAGGATTTCAAGGATCCGTGGGAACCCTGGTTATAAGCATGTTTTTGACATTTGAATGTCTTATCTTAAAACCGAAAGTAAGCTAAATTTGTTAAAAATGAGCAAATAAAATATTTCAAATCAATATTTAATGTTACTTATTTTACTTATAAGTTGGATAACAGAGGCAGCCGGTTGTTATTGCGAAATAAGCTCCTTCAGTGTGATACTGAAGTTGGGTTGGGGCTTATTCCTGCAATAACAACCGGCTGCCGCTACATTATCCCTAACACATTTTACGTACATACCATTTGACAATCTGAACTTATCTACCATGCCAAAAAAAGCTAACATCTGCTATTTTACCATGGTCATGGCCTACACAATTCTCTTTGTTGAGTCAATACTTTCTTTAAAAAAATATTTTTTAAGTTTAAGTTCATCAAATCTATCTATTCCCATGCCTTCAAGACTCTCCAAATATAAGACACGCTTCATGTGGAGTTATTAATAACACTTTTAAGTCCTTTTGAAGCTTAAAAGTGGTTGCAATCCACTCCCATTTTAACCAGAACCCCCCAAACAACCTTTATCTCTTCAACCCAAACTTAGCTGGTCATCTCTAAGCTTCTTGCTCAACGGCAGTAGTTTGCAACTGATTTGTGATACTGCTATCTCAGTTTTTCTCAAAACACGAAAGCTACATTCTCATGGGATCTTTGGTTCCCCGTAGCCATGAAACTAAATACAAAATACAAAATGGCAACACAACATTATTCATCTGTGACATACATATAAAAAATAAGACAGATCCTTAGTGGATCGTCCCACTAGAAATATCAAGCATTCTTCTTCTAATCTCTCTGGAAGGGCTTCTTCCTCAAGCAAGCTGAAGGCTTAATGTTGAAACATCGATCTATTTCCTCTCTAACCCCCCTTAATTGTGACAGCATTTTATCCCCCTTAACCCACCACATGCACAAACCATCCCCCCTTGTACTAACTTTTCCACAACCCCTTAATGCAACACAACCCCAAGACCTGTGCTACAAAGAACCACTTCAGCCACGTCTGGTCCTTTGTCAACGCAAGCCACTTCGCAGATACGGCGAACAAAACAACATTTGTTGAAATATTTGAGGGGGGTGGCGGAGAAGGTAAGGTGGACGCTTTGATCTGGAGATCTGATTCTTTCTTCCGTCTGTCTGATATGGTGATGGCCACAGGGCTGTGTATGAACATGAACTTCAGACTGAAGAGCTATAATCCAAGTGGCCTGTGTGCGTCTATACAGAAACGTGATGAGAGATCTGACGTGATTCTTACAACAGACAGGAAGGCTCGAGATGAGCATGAGATTAGCTTAAAAAAATAGGTACAACACTGATCCCTTAGTTAAGCGCAGCGTCCCGCGCAAATTTGTGTCTATTCGCATCTTTGCATTGACTTTGTATGTAATCTACTTGGGATTCTTAAGAGCTGTTCGAAAGCCTAAAGTAGCTGCTATGACATGTCAATTTTATTCCTTTTTTAAACTATTAATAAATAAAAAGATTTCAGGCATTTGGTGTTTAATGCTTTTTTCCCAGACCTGTACCAAAACGCGAATTGAAGTACGCACCAAACTGTGACTTCTGTGAACCGTAACACCTCTACTATAAACAGATCCATTCCCAAGTACAAGTTTCCAAGTTTTTTACCTAAATAAACCTGCAGAAAATGCCTGGAATGACTGTGATCTTCTTTCTTATAGCTCCTCCAACATGTATTGGGAGATGACAATCTGAATTTGATTTCTTTATGTTATGACAGCCTTTTATTTTGTTTGGTTTGCTTTAGCGTGAGGCAAGTGCGTTTGAAATATACAATAAAAGTCCAGTTATGTCCAGAGTCCCCCGGGCTTAATGATTACACAAATTCTTCCATTGAATGCTTTCTGCATTCCTTGTGTAACCATAGTGATAAGAACAGAGAAACGTAGCTAGAGGACACAGGTTTAGTGACTGTGAGTGCTTGGCCAATTATTAAGCACCTGAAGGAACAGTCAACACCTTGGTCAACATAACAACAGGTCAAATGGACACTGAAACCAGGTTAGATCACAGGTTAGATACAGGTGTTCCTGTACAGCGTAGATGCAAAAGGTCATGGGTTCAAACCCAAAGAACACTCATAGTGAGAAAAAGATATAACTTGTTATACACTGCAAGTGGCTTTGGATAAAAAGCGCATGCCAAATGCATAAATGTAAACTTTAAAATAGTGTCATGGTCCGTTGGGTACATTTATACACTTTATTTAGCAATTTACAAAAGTGAGCAATACAATAACACATTTCATCCTAAACAATATGAGAAATGCTACAATATACACTATATTGCCAAAAGTTTTGGGACACCTGCCTTTATATGCACATGAACCTGAATGACATCCCATTTTTAATCCATATGGTTTAATATGGAGTTTGCCCACCCTTTGCAGCTATAACCGTGGGTTCACACCAGCCGCGTTTGAGGTGTCAAATTCATGTCTACCACGTCTAGTTTGTCGCTTGAACATTTTTAGCTTACTCGCTTCATTTGTCCGTGAAAGCCGCGCGTGAAATTCTAGTCATCGAGACAGTCAAGTGGAAATTTGCGTCATGGGAGGGGCTTCTGCAACTCCGCTCACATCCTGTACTCACGTCACTAGAAGAGTAAGCTCCTGATTGGTTATCACAGCGCGTTTTTCCGCGAAAGTAAAAAAAACTGTCAACTCGCGCGTTTGCCGCGGCAACACTCAATTCGCGCGAACTAGACACTTGAATGAGGCAGAATCGCGTCTACCGCGCTAAACGGCTCATTCGCGCCGCGAGACCTCCAGACGCCCGTCAACGCATCTTCACATTGACTTAACATTGAAATCACTTGCGCTTGACGCCTCTACCGCGGCTGGTGTGAACGCAGCAAAACAGCTTCAATTCTTCTTGAAAGACTTTCTACAAGGTTTAGGAGAGTGTTTATGGGAATTATTGACAATTCTTCTAAAAGCACATTTGTAAGGTCAGACACTGATGTTGGACAAGAAGGCCTCGCTTGTAGCCCCCGCTTTAATCCCAAAAGATGTTCCCAAAGATGTTCTATTGGGCAGGCCAATCAAGTTCCTCCACACCAAACTCACTCATTCGTGTCTTTATGGACGTTGCTTTGTGCACTGGTGCACAGTCATGTTGGAACAGGAATGAGCCATCCCCAAACTGTTCCCACAAAGTTGGGAGCATGAAATTGTCCAAAATGTCTTGTCATAAAAATGTCATACGATGAAGATTCCAGTTCCCTTCACTGGAAATGACTGGAAAACCTGAATTCAATGATTTGGAGGGGTGTCCCAAAACTTTTGGCAATATAGTGTATGTAACATTTTTATATTTATCATGAGAGTGCAAAACTTTTCTGTAAAATGTTTCTATTCTTTAAAATGTTTCCGCGCTATCGATGCCTCCTGTATGTATGAATGCATGAGGTTATCCGTGCATGATTGAACAAGCCCAACAAGATATGGTATGTAGGATGAGGTGATGGTGGGGGCTGAAAGGGGGCATACAATTATCAAAGTGAAATTACTGATTTCATGGATTTGTGACAGATAAAAGTCTACATAAAGAAAGCATACATTCAGAGTCAATATCAGAAATGTTGTTCTGTTAAGAGGTCATGGCCGTTCACCACACAGACAGGTGGGCAGAAGCTACTCATCACTATGTGTTACGCATCTGTGACTCATCTGTTACCGCCATGTGAGAGGCCATCAACATTCAGTTCTGCTACAGTTGGGTATCCATTAGCTGGCACACCTGTTGAAGCACATCTGCACTGATGTGATATTAACACTATACAGAGATGTCATCTCTAAAACCATTATAGCATGAAACGTCTAAGTAATTCAAGTTGTTATCAAAGTTTCAAATTTAATGTTTATGCCAGTAAGTGTATTGTGTAGCTATGTATTTGGATTTTACAGATCAAGCTCCGCCCTCCTACGTGCTTCCGCTTAACTTTCCTTTCGCTTCAGTACTACGTCTGGGACTGCTCTGTAGAGTTTCATTGTCTCCTGCAAAAATCTGCAGGACCAATCAGCGAACAGATGACGGCTAAAAACGATGACGTTGAGGTCGTGCGTCAGTTTGAGTTGTAGTTCAGTAATGGCAGCGGAGAAAGACGTAAGAAAAACTATTCGGTCCGTTGTTGCAAAACTGTCGAATATGCAGAAGTTAAAGCCGGAGGAAGAACCAGGTTTGCTAAGTTTTGTTTGTCTGATTATTCTTACTTGTTGTTTCCGGACGGTTTCGGTGCAAGATAAACATCACGACCAAACGTTAGCGATTGGTTATGGCAGATTCAGAGTGACTCTGGGCAGATCCAATAGTTTTAAACTTCAACAGAGGACCCTCCTTAATGGAAGTAACGCTTTGCAATGGAGCGTGGCCAAACTCTCTGTACAATTGAAATGAATGTACGAGAGTCTGGTTGGACCAGGCTAGTAGCAATGTGGAATTGAGCACAATTCACACCTATTCATCTGCATTGCTTCATTTTTCATCCTCACACCACATCCTATCTTGACGCAAGTTACCGTCTGTGCTGAGGCGTCAGTGTTGCTCTGGAGGGATTCTGGGAATGGTGGGAATTGATCCTCTGCAGACATTCAGCCACCTCTGTGTTCCGACTCCTGCGCCGGACAAGCTAGGGAATAATGGTCTGCTTATGCTTAGAGCAGGAGGAGGAGGTATCACCATAGAAACGCTGGATGCCACAACAGCTGCAGAAGTCCTGAAGATGGATGTCCTAAATTCATCCATCTTTGTGTATGTGTGTGCAAATGCTTCAAATGAACATCGGCATGCTGGCTGGTATGCACATGGGTGGGTGAATGAACCTGTGATGGGTCACGCCAGAGACAGCAGGGTTCAAAGCTTTAAGACAGCTGTTGCTCTCCAGAGACAGATCCAAGTGCGAGAGCCATGTTTGCAGCTCTTAATTTACTGTCACAGAGATACACAAAGCATCAGTCACAGACAGTAGAGTATCTTCTGTCCACGAGTGATGGATTTCTTAAATCATGCAAACGACTGATACATCAACCATGGCTCCATTTATTGAATCCTTTTCCTCTGCAGTCTGCATTAGAAAACCTAACTAGATTTTCTTCAAGAATTTTGAGTGCTCCCTTGGGCAAAACTCATTACCATGATGTCAAAGGTTGCCAGGGTGTTGTCAAAAAGTTGCTAAGCAGGTGCTAGGTGTGTTGCTATGCACTAGGGCAGTGTTTCCCAACCCTGGTCCTTGGGCACCCCCTCCCAGAAAGTTTTAGATGTCTACTTAGTTAACACACCTGATTTAACTCATCAGCTTGTTAGGGACACATGTTTACCATTTTAGAAGGAGGCTGATGAGTCGAATCAGGTGTGTTAAATAAGGAGACATCTAAAACTTTCTGGGAGGGGGTGCCCGAGGACCAGGGTTGGGAAACACTGCACTAGGGAGTGAGTTCTACAGTGGGTACAGTAGGTGGTTGCTGGGATTTTCCAAAAATATTCTGGTACCCAAGTATGATTTAGGCCACCCTCCAATATAAGTCTAAAAGCTTTTCCCTATCATCCGGATATCTGATCACTCAGAAGAAGAAAAAAATCATACGGCAACACAATCTGACATCAGTGGCTATGTTTACATGCACAACATTTTGTCAATCCGACTAAATTTTATCCTTTTGCAAGTTACGACAATACAGTTTACATGCACACTAAACATTGTAAACTGATTAAAATGTTCGTTTACATGTACAGTACATCCTATTTAATCGAACCAAACGTCAAGCGCACAGCCAGGGTTGCCAGATTTCCATATCAAAACCAGCCCAATGGCCATTTAAAAGAAGCCCAAAAGCATCCTAAAGACTATTCAGAGGATAAATACCAATAACTAATGAACAAAATCCTTTCATCTTTAATGCGCAGAAAAAAATCTAACTACTTTTAAAGGTTTAAAAGTAGCCCAACTCTGAACTCCGCCAAAAAGCAGAGGATTTCTCGTCAAGTTCACAGCACGCTTTATCTGTCAGTCAGCCCACTCCACTGTTATTCTGAAGACTGGTTTATACTTGACGTATCCGTCGTTGGTGTCGAATGGCGAAAATGACCTTATTGTTGTGTGGGTGTATGCTAAGTGCACATTGTGCGTGGTTCTGCATCCACAAATGACTGACCTGACCGCATATTTCGAACACATTTTACGACAATGACACACGGAAGACGGAAAAGAAGGGAAACCGGGGAAGTGAAAAGAAACAAAATTGTTTTATTTGGGAGTTTAAAGAGTGGGATTAAAGACACATTAATAATTGCATAACAATTTGTAATATTTGTATTATTATTTGTATTATTAATGACGCTTATTGATATTTAGAAGAATAATTATTTATCATTATTATTATTTACCGCCACCTACTTCTAAATTCTATGTCTTCTTAAAGGGACACAAGGCAGCATTTTTATGTTAATAAATTATCTTTGTGAGTCGGTATATGGTTAAATGACTCATTACATGACGAATGAAGACCCTCTCGCCCCCCCCTACCGTCTGTAGGAAGAATACCCCACTTGCAAGTTCGCTGTATCCTTCAGTCTCGTAAAGTCTCATATATAGAAAGCATTTACTCCCAGACACTAGGGGGAGCTAGTAGAGAAATAATATTCAGACTTGCCTGGTGTGCCTTTAATGGTTCGGTTAAGTTTTTTTTAATAATATTTTTAAATGATGTAGTAACTTTTGTAGTGTGTTTTTCTGTATTTACATACAGTTGTTTGTTAGCTAAGATCCAGTTTGATACGGAGCTCCGGATATAATTCAAATTAACAATTTGTTTCCACGACATCCACATGCTTTTCTAAGCTATTCATAATTTGAAGTAATAATAATTGTAATAGTAATAACGAAATATTATAATAATCAATTCCAAGGAACAAACTGTTGAATATTGGGAACGAATTCTAAATTTATGGCCATACTTTAGACTAAATAAGAAAAAGAAGTGTCCATAATGTAGCATAAAAGATCATTCGTGGCCATGATTTTGTCCGCATGTCATCATGATCGGATTTATGGCTCCATTCAACACAAGCATTTTACCTTACCTACTCATGTGTAGATATTTATTTATCATCGAATGGTATGTAACTAGCTTACCTTTTGATGCATTATTACCATGTTTTCGTAGCACATCCTTGTGCTTGCAATGTGCCGCTTCAGATTCCAGGATGAATATTTGCTAACTTTTACGTTTTAACGTCTCTCCGCACTTCCTTTCAATGTTTTCTTCCTGTCCAATCTTAACTTTGATTTTTACTTTACATTTATGTATAAAGCTTGAATTCCATAACTTACTGCTAGATGTTTTTACAGATTCTTGAACTAGCAAATTATCAAAGGGCGTTCTGGGTTTAAAGAGCGGTGCTGAGCGAGCGGAATTTTCGGAAAAAGGCGCTCTGATGGTATTACCTGAAGCGGCTCGCAACTTAATAATAATATGCATACAAATCAAATGCTTTGGTAAAGTCACACAAATTAAACATTGAAGTTCATGTTGCAAAAAAAAAACCACAATCTCAAAGGCACCGTGGTTTTGGGTGTACGCCAGGTGTACGCTGGAAATTTGGTGTGCGCACTTTTGATAAATGAGGGCCAATGATTCTTGTAACACATTTTTAGCTCCTCGGGGCAGTGATGTCACTGTGACAAGACAAAAGAGTGATGTAACATAAGGAATACGAAAAGACACGTAATGCAGATGAGAGTTTGGCAAACAAAAGATTTGTTCTAGCTAGACTGCTGAAAATGCATGCATGCAAATGCATGGCTGTGTGCCATAGCATCTTGTTTGACCCCATGCACTATTGCAAGCTACTGTAAGTGTGAACAAGCGCCAACATAATCTTTACTCCAAATTTTGCACCTTAACAAAACATACAGGGCGCAGAAACGATCTACATAGCTTTCTGCCTTGCAAACAAATTTACCATGTAGTTGTCTTAACCTTGATGTTTGTCCGAAGAAGCTTAAGGTATTTCCAAACTAAATCTGATATGATGTGAGTGATATGCACACAGAAAACAAAACTTAACAGTCAGAACCTAAAAACTGAGTTTAAACCACATGCTATAAACATGTCCAGAAGTGCAAACTTAAATAACAAACAGCAACATTCACATACAGGTGTTGGTGTTTCTTGCACAAGAACTGTGAGCTTTACCTCATTCCTTGACACTTCGGTAACATATGGAAAATAAAACACACCGTTCTTTGGTTCTTGGCTTTGAGACAGATGACTGTCAGAGATGATGTGTGTGTGCGTGCGTGCATGTGTTATTAGCCCTGAGGCGTGTAAAAAGGGTGAGATGGGTTTGTAGGGTGGTCATCTGTTCACACCTGCTCCGCATGCCTGACTCTCACCCTCCCCTCCTACACTACTATCAGTCTGGGATAATTTCAGCATTCCAAAAGCATTGATTAGGGGGTCCTCTAAGGACCAGGACGGGGTTTGGGTATGGCGACTGCAGGGTATGGGAGGGGGCGTGGTTTGTGAATTCCAAGCGTAATTACTGTTATGTCTTATAATCGCCTGAGATCTAAAGCTCCTAGAATGCCTGTGATTTAGCCTGCCTCCCCCTTTATCTCCATGTGTTTTGGCTTTTTCATTGGAAAGGCCTCTTTAGTATCTCTACAATTTGTATCTCTAATTGTTTCTCTTAATTCGAGAGAAAAAGGAAGCTTTTACTTAAGACTTTCCTCATGAGACCCATGCAATCTCGTACGTGTCTTGCAAGTCCCTACACTGTAAAAATTCCTTGTAGCATTTACATTTTTAAGTATAGTCAATTTGAAATTACAATGCTGGGAAAAGATTAAACGTAATTAATCGCATTCAAAATAAAAGTAATTTTTTGCATAAAATGTGTGTGTACTGAGTGTAATTATTATGTATATTTAACCACACACATATACATATAGTCATTTCAGATTTTTTAATTTATATACTTAATATAGAATATATAAAAATATAAATACATATATATACACACATGTAAATGTTTATTAAATACATGAATGTGTGTGTATTTATATATACATAATAATTACACACAGCACATATTCATATATTATGCAAAAAATCACTTTTATTTTGAATGCGATTAATCGCAATTCATCTTTTCCCAGCACTACAATTAATTTCAACTTCTTTGAATAGAGAGTAGTTGCTATAAATTATGAAAAAAAATACTTATGCTAATTCAACTTTATTCGTACAATTTACAGAAACTCAAGAAAGTTTAAATGAAATTTAATTTAAGTTGATTAAACTTAAAAATTGAAGTGCAACAATGAATTTTTCACAGTGTACAAGGGATGTGCTCAGATTTTCCATGAAACCAAAATTTGCAATCTAAAGTCAGAGATAGGGATGTTCATACTGGCCGGTTAACTGTTATCTGAAGGTTAGAATTTATGACCGATTAATATTATCAGTAAAAATATTTGTTAATACACTGTGTGTGTCAACACTTTTCTATCCTTAATTTGTGAATGGTCTATAAATAACATGAATTATTACTGCCCTGGCATTCTGGTAAAGTACTCATTTGAATGAGAAATCATTTGTACTGCATATGTGTCCGTGCCTGACTAAGTCTGGCGGACGTCCGGACAAACCTTCGCTTGATCGTCTCTGTCCTAGATCCTGACCATAAACATCTCTCTTTTTGAACAAACAGAGAAAGAAGACGCAAAAGCCAAACTATTTGAAATGTGTCCTGCCACTGTGGTAGATGAAAGAGAGACGATCTGCCCTCTTTGGCTATTAAACCAAAATCATAATGTTCAGAACAAATGGCTTCTTCAGGCAAAAGTCAGTATTTAGCGTTTACCTCTCTTGGCACTACGCACATCTTGAACTCTTTTGGGGAGGCAGAGGTCATTATGAGAATTAGAAATTAGGTTCCATTCCATTTAGGGTTTAATAGAGCCACAAGTTCCTGCAATTGCTTAAAAGGGACATTTCACGAAAATCTGACTTTTTCCATGTGTAAGTGCTATAATTGGGTCCCCAGTGCTTCTATTAACCTAGGAAATGTGAAAAAAAATCAACCCAGTAACTTAGTGTTGGTAACCCATTCTCTGCAAGCATGTGAAAGAATAGGTCATTGAAATTTGGCTTCCCTTGTGATGTCAGAAGGGGATAATAGCACCCCTTAATCTGGACTATCCAACCACAGCACTGCCATTTAGTTCAGAGATCAGCTCATTTGCATTTTAAAAGACATATCAAAAAACGACAAATTTTTGCTCAAACCTACAAAGTGGTACAATAAATTATTTATATGGTATTTTGAGCTTAAACTTCACATACACACTCTCGGGACAACAAAGATTTATTTGACATCTTAAAATGGTCTTGTGAAATGTCCCCTTAAAGGAATATTCCATTTTCTTAAAAGAAAAATCCAGATAATTTACTCACCACCATGTCATCCAAAATGTTGATGTCTTTCTTTGTTCAGTCGAGAAGAAATTATGTTTTTTAAGAAAAAACATTGCAGGATTTTTCTCATTTTAATGGACTTAAATAGAGCCCAACATTTAACACTTAACTCAACACTTAACAGTTTTTTTCAACAGAGTTTCAAAGGACTATAAACGATTCCAAACGAGGCATAAGGGTCTTATCTAGCGAAACGATTGTCATTTTTGACAAGAAAAATAACAAATATGTACTTTTAAAACACAACTTCTTGTCTAGGTCCTTTCCTGCATGACCTAACGTAAATGCGTAGTGACTTAGGGAGGTCACGTGTTACATATATGAAACGCACATTTGCGGACCATTATAAACAATAAACTGACACAAAGACATTAATTAGTATTATTCCACATACAACAACGTAGGAACGGTCTTCTTTCTCCACACTTGTAAACATTGGGGCGGAGTTTCGCGTTCGTCCTCTGTGACCTCTTGACGTATTGCGTGGGGTCACGCTGGCGCATCACGACCGGATCTAGACGAGAAGTTGTGGTCCAAAAGTGCATATTTTTCACTTCTCCTGTCAAAAACGACAATCGCTTCGCCAGACAAGACCCTTATTCCTCGTTTGGGATCATTTATAGTCCTTTGAAACTCCGTTGAAAAAAACTGTTAAGTGTAGAGTTGAGTATTAAATGTTGGGCTCTATTTAAGTTCATTAAAATGAGAAAAATCCTGCAATGTTTTCCTCAAAAAACATAATTTCTTCTGGACTAAACAATGAAAGACATCAACATTTTGGATGACATGGTGGTGAGTAAATTATCTGGATTTTTTTTATAAGAAAATTGAATATTCCTTTAAGTGTAAAGAAAGGTCACAGTAAATACTTGTCACTTAGAAAAGCATTTTTTTTTTCAGTTTTTAAAAAAATCAATACAAATGTCATATATGAATAGTTTCATTGCAAAACGAGATAAATCCATTTTTTTAATTTTTTGTCAAACATGTTTATTATTTTGTTATCATGTTATTATTTTGTTTTATGTTGCTACTTAGCTGTATTTTTTAAGTTATGAAAATTTAAATCAAAACAAACCAACTGCAGTTGAATTGATATTAATTGGAATGCACAACCAAAAAACGAGATTTCTGAACAATTAAAAAAACGGATTTATCTCGTTTTGCAATGAAACTCTTCATATTTACTGTCTGTATTCTAATAAAGAGACTGAGAAATTATTATCACTATACCATTGCAAAAACAACAAATCTAATGCTTTTCATAAGAAAATCTAGAGACAAAGTAGTTTCAATAAAAATATATTTTTAAAGAGTTATAAAAGAGAAACATATGAACAAATATTATTTTGATTCATCCCACATGAATTGTTGCTTTACATCAGCATCTATACATTTTGCTGACTAAGTAAAAACCAGGCAAGTGTAATTACTGCTGCATTTGAATGACATGGGAAGTCAGAGGGAGTGAGCTATAAATGTTTTTTTCCCATACCAGGAGGTTAAGTGTTTAATTGTTGGTAGTTCACTGTTGAACCTACTGGTTTTGCTTTTGGCATCTCCTGCATTTGTCTGGGAAAGATCGGTGGGTGTTTTCGGTTTTCCAGATGCTGTGCAGACTCTAATTAAACATCCCTGCCGGAGCGTCTTATCTGTATTTCTAACATCTGCTCTAACACTCCCACATACACTGGTCTCAATGGGCTTCTCAAGGCTTTTTAAAACATACAAAACCACAAACCAAGCCTAATTGGTTTGCACTTAAGGGCCTTCAAATCTTTAGGTAATATGCTATGTATAGATGACCTCGTAGAAACTTCCTTGGTCTGGTACAAAGTTCCTGGTTGTCCTGAGTATATCTAAAGTTTGGGGAGCACATAAAAACAACGTTTTTGTGCCAATAAGTCTTAATATGCCAAATGTCTAAGAAAAGGAAGCTGTCACTGGTGCAGTAGGCTACCCTTTCAAAAAACTGTAAAATAAACTATTTGAAATCAAAGTTTGATCCAGTATTAAGTCTTTATACAAGTCTATAGTCTATATAGAAAGGGTCACAATTATTTTAAAACCTCTATTCCTCAATAACTAATAAAACACAACTATATAGAAAAAGCCATGCTGAGATTTTCTCATGAACTGATGAACTTCACCTCTAAAGTCTCTCTCCCCCTGCTCAATGAAGTGTCTGAATAAAAGTGGATGTATGGACTCTGTGTGTAGCAGAGATCAAGCACCAAGTGCCCTGAATCACTGAAGGACCTCCATCTCCATTGAAAAGAGGAAACAGGAAACAAGAGGCAGAGTCCTCCTGCCAGGCACAGTGGGAATGTCTTTTGTGCTCCTCTGGGAACTCCTCATGGAAGCTCCTCATGAATCACCATTAGAGCTTTCATTAGACATGGTTCACCCTGAGCTGTGGTCAGTTTAAGTGTGGCCTTAAATCTGCATCCACATCAAAGAAAAGAGTTTGAGTCTTTCAGATTGACCACTCAAATGAAACAGGGGCGAGATCCAGCTCACCGATTTTAGACTAGTAAACTAGTAGAGCACAAGCTTATCATATTTTCAAAGAAAAATCACAAATTAGATCATTTTCAGTCTCAAATTTTTCACAAAGACAGCAATGACATGAAGAAAGAGAAATGGAGACTGTAACTTAGGGGGCTGTTTGCACAACAATGGGGTCCTAAAAATGCAAACTTTTGAAGTTGTTGATAATGACGCCTTGCCGTCTTCGTTTAAACTAGGCAAACGTGAATCTGTGATAACGATGATGTCATGCGCATATGTTAAGGCAGTCTATAGGCATTCATGAGTATAACCAAAACAACAAGGCGGCCTACAACGCTTCTCTAACTAAGTTTTTAAGATTTTGCCACTTTGTAGTCCAGGAGTGGGGGACCCTGGGTCCTGGAGGGCCACTGTCCTGCAGAGTTTAGTTCCAACCCTAACCAAACTCATCTGAATTTCATTTCCAAGTAATCCTGAAGACTTGAATTAGACTTTTCAGGTGTGTTTAATTAGGGTTGGAACTAAACTCTGCAGGACAGTGGCCATATAGGACCAGGGTTCCCCACCGCTGTTGTAGTCCAAGAGCACTTGGATGTAATAAACCCACCTCATCGTCCATCTAAACAAAATTGCCCGATGCTTAATTCTTAGTGATGGGTTTTGATTCAAATTTCAAGAATCGATTCGATTCCGATTCTCAAGATCTTGAATCGATTATCATTATTCGATTTAATTCAATCCGATCTGATCCGATCTTTGAGATTTAGATAAGTGTTTTTGAAAAAAGCATTTATTCCAGCTGTTACCTGAATTACAGTTTTCAAAACAACCGCTTGCTCAGGGGCATTTTCAGCATTGAAGGACATCCTGGGCTTAGCCCAGAACATTTTATGTAAATACAGGGATCACTAGCCTAGATCACCCGCTCTAGCTAGCATAGAACCAAGTTGAGCACACTTAAAAAAACTCGAAGCAGCTGAACTCGACAGAACTGTCCTGCGTATGCCTGCGCCTCGTCCATTAATTGTATATAGCAGGACAATTTATCTCTTACCTCTCAGCGTGAGAAATACAAGGTGTGGCGTGTGAACTCACTGAAATGAGCCCAGGTCATTACATTCGGGGCTTGACTCAAAACATTTGGGGCTGAAGCCCCGGCAAAATCTTGTGGTGACGCCCCTGCGCTTGCTTAACGTTACTGACCGCCATGTTCATTGTTTTAATGTCCTTCCACGCATGTGTGAATCAATGACGCAGCAAGTTTAAGTTATTAATTATTAAATCGATCCTCTGAGTTACGGATCGATCTTCAGAAATTAATATGAAAATCAATTCAGAATCGGTGAATCCATTTTTTCAACACAGCCCTATTAATTCTTTATCTTAATTGTTTGTATTTATGGCTCTGTAGAAGAATGAATATGTGCGTAGGTGTGTAGTGTTTCTTTACAAAGTAACATCGCCATCTACTGGCCTGGCACTTGTAATAATATTGACTTTTCATAGTGAATATAACCGCTGATCTTTTTGACAGTGTTGTTGTGTATATGTGAAATTTTTCAACAACACAAGAACAACTGTGTTTTTTACTACATCCTTGACATGTAAAGATTTCTCCTGAGAAAGAAAGCTTCTAGTAATCTTACATGTAGCACCTCTAAAGTTTCGGACAAGATCACTCAAAACTCTTTTACGTGAAAAATGAATGCAGCAATTATTTAGCTATTATCTTATGCTTTATTTACTACATTTGTGATATTTTCTGGTGCATTTCAAAGGGACAAGTCTCACAAAACGCAGTGTTTGAGGGGTGCTGGGCTTTTACAAGAGTGTACCCCCAAGTCAAATTCAGGAATTGTTGTCTCTCGTCATCTGTATTTGGATCCCTCCTCTTACATTCAGCCTTTTATGGCTTCCCACATGGAGGTCTTTTCTAGCCTGTTTATCTGCACTGTTTATCTCAGATAGAAAGAGGGATGCATTTATCTCTGTCTTACCCTCCTGGGATGTCATGCTTTGGGGGCAAACTACAAAACCAGTTCAAAAGCATGTCAGAACTGTGGTTACAAAGTGTAATTGGATCTACTGTATTATATTTAACCGACATTTACAATTAACTAGCTCAAAAACACTGGCACAACTAAACCTGGCATTTGTGATTGGTCACTACTCATTAACAACCAATAATCCCTTTTAAGATCCATGCCAAAGCGTAAAGCATTGACAGTTCTTTTATCTCCGAGACCTTAAAGGAATAGTCTACTCATTTTCAATATTAAAATATGTTATTACCTTAACTAAGAATTGTTGATACATCCCTCTATCATCTGTGTGCGTGCACGTAAGCGCTGGAGCACGCTGCGACGCTTCGATAGCACTTAGCTTAGCCCCATTCATTCAATGGTACCATTTAGAGATAAAGTTAGAAGTGACCAAACACATCAACGTTTTTCCTATTTAAGAGTTTGGTGGTACAAAATAAAACGTAGCGCTTTTTTAAGCGGATTTAAAAGAGGAGCTACATTTTATGGCGTAATAGCACTTTTGGGAGTACTTCGACTCGGCGCAGTAATACCCTCCCTCTCCCATTATGAGAGTGAGAAGGGGAGCGGACTTTTCAGGCGAGTCGAAGTACTACCAAAAGTGCTATTACGCCATAAAATATAGTTCCTCTTTTAAATCCGCTTAGAAAAGCGCTACGTTTTATTTTGTTCCACCAAACTTGCTCGTATAACTACTCGTCTTAAATAGGAAAAACGTTGATGTGTTTGGTCACTTCTAACTTTATCTCTAAATGGTACCATTGAATGAATGGGGCTAAGCTAAATGCTATCGAAGCGTCGCAGCGCGCTCCAGCGCTTACGTGCACGCACACAGATGATAGAGGGATGTATCAACAATTCTTAGTTAAGGTAATAACATATTTTAATATTGAAAATGAGTAGACTATTCCTTTAAGAGCTATGAACACACAGATAAAACACACTATGGTCAGTTTCATTGGCAGTAATGGACCCTGAAATCCACTTGCTGTTTCACCGTCCATAACACTTTATAATGTCTCTTTCTCGGATTTCTAAAATGCAGAGTTTCGGCCTTGATTAAAAGTGGGGTCTTAAGGAGGGGAAAGGCCAGTGAAAACTCCCCCCTTTAGGGCAAAAGGAGGGGGGAAAGGTATTTATATCCCTCTATTTGCCCCCTTAACCAACGTGACCCCCTTATCCGCAACAAACAGAGCTCCCCCTCAGGCCCAACCCAACCAATGAACCATTGAATGGATGAAAGACTCCAACAACAGCTCTCGTTGACCTGGCAAAAACAAACATTTACTCTCTCATTAACCGGACCAGGACTCTGTTCACTCAACCCTTCCCATCTTTTCAGTAAACTGTGCTTGACATTCCAATAAACTCTATCATTCATCATTGTGGCGAGAAAACAGAAGAACAAACGGAGAAAGTAAGAATTCAGTACATCAAACTAAGTATGATTCACATCTATTTATTGGAGATACCGTTCTCAAAGTGCAGAAAGAAACTTTTGTGTGCCACCCGAATGCATTAACATTATCCTATTAATAGCCTGGCTCCATAATGTCAATTCATTCCAGTGACTAAGAGTTGCTGAGGGCTGAACAATTTCGGGAAAATTCTGATGAAATGCAAAGAGAGTAATCTCACAATAAAAAGTCTAAAGACGATTGTGCTCATGCCAACCTACCCAAAAACACAGTTCACCAAACTGGAAAATCCAGCGAGGACCATTACAGCTGGTCATTTATGGTCATGAACTGGCCAAAGATATGCCAAAGTACCAGCTGGTCTGAGTTCAGCCTTTTTAGGACTGAAAGAGCACCTTGGCTAATAGTTCACCCAAAAATTACCGAAAAACTTTTGTCATCATTGACTTTCTTCTGAACACAAAAAAAATATTTTGTTGGCTATTCAGTTGGCCACCTAAGCATGTCCACCATTTTTAGTGTAAAAACATTTTTAGTGATAAAAATCATCACTAAAATGACCTAAAATACCCATGATGAAACCGTCTACTCAGAGCTTAAGCAGCACCCAAAGGGATCAGCTGTGTTATCTGATTAGCTTCAACTCTAGATCTCCAACATCAAGTCAAAGCAAGTTTGAGATCTACAAATAGTTTCACCTTTGATTTGACCACCTGTGGTCTGCTCTGGTTTGTCACTGATAGGTAATCAGTACACTTAGGAAGCAGGTTTTAAAACTTTATCTGTAGGCATGTCACTTGTGAAAGCACCATCTTGAACACAGGGCTCAGATAAGACAAGTCACAGCGTACCCATCTATTAAAGCGTCAAGACTGCAGAGCTGTGAGATCTTGGAGAAGTGAAGGTGGGTATTTTTCTTGATTGAATACACAGGCCCTGACATGTAGCAGGGGTTGTGGCTGAACTCTGCCACATTTCTGCTTGAATTCACCGTCACAGCCCCCATCACTATCTAAAACCTCATTCACACAGCACTTTGGTCCCAGAAAATGTCTGTAAAACTGGCAAAGAGGCTTCTGTGTGAATGCAAATGCATCCCATAAATGTTCTGGAATTGCTCCTGTAAAGCGTAAAGCATTCTTTGTGAACAAAATGCAGAAATAATGCGTTATGGCGCATGTTGTAGTGAGGACGTGCGTGTCATTGCAACCAGAACTTAACCTCTCGACGCGCACTAGTTCGTGCACGGAAAAACGTCAGGTTTTTTTTATGCTGCTAACACTATATATATAGCCTACTGTGTACAAACATTACAAAATGGCAAAAATGGTAAGAAAATAGGACAAAACAGTTGAGTAACCAATCCGTGAGAATGCCACGGAAAAAGACAGTCCGTAGCAGGGCCACAGAAAAATGCGGAGATCCGTGAGAATGCCACGGAAAAATGAGCACAAATTTCCGTGACTAGGCCACGGAAATTCGTGAGATCAGGTTGCAAACTTCAGATGCTGTGGAAAAACTTAACAAGTACAAGACTTTAAATAAGTCACGTGTCTTCATGGGATCTTTACGGTATGCGTGCGAATACACACACAGATTCCGGAAAATCATTGGCAGTGTGAATAAACCAAAAATTAAACGATCCCGAATAAATGCCGAACACATTTTCTGTAATCTCATAGCGATGAGGAACCTGAAGATTCTTGAAATTCATTAACATGATACTTTATAGACAGTTCTGATTTTGTTGGATTATGATATAAAATATTTATTTATAAAATAAAAAACATTGTCATTACCATTACATAACATCAGATTAGAGTCACCATCTCAAATGTTTCTTCTAATTAAAACAATTGATACAACGGTTGTCATACAAATACAGAGCTATAAAATGAATGTGCATGCATAGTTCAGGTATTTTTTCTTGAAAGATTTAACTTATTTTAATCACTCACATTGGTTTCATACTTTGATTTCTTTCCCAATCTTAGCACAGTTTAAAATCTTGATCTCTTCTAAAATGTCTGATTCACATTTCATTCGCAGGAGAAAAATCTTTTTGATTTGGTTTAAGCAGAGTCCCGGTTTGCTCTCCATTTCATCTCATTGGTGTTTACGAAAAACAACTGAGAGAATGAAAAAGTATTTTCCTTCTTTGGAATGCGAACGAAATTCAACTATTAACCCAGAGGTTTGAGCCAAAATCACTGCAAAACCGAGAATGCTTCATTGCAACGTTCTGCAGCTTCTATTCTTGACTGTTGTCCCGTTAATCTCTTTTAATCTTTAACTTCCTCTCGCTGAACTCCTCAAACCTCTTCAACGCTTCATTAGGGATGGAATAAACTTCTCTTATTTTCCATCATCTCCCCCAACGTCTCAAAAAAATGCTTGTGAAACGCTCTGCTAATATTTGAGAGAGGAGTGGAGGAAACTCTGCCCTGCGGCTACGTCAATAAAGGAGATAAGAACAACCTGTTCTGGAGTCAGGAAGTAGAGAGATATGAAAATCAGTGCTACTGGTTGACAAGGTCAAAGCAAGCAAGATGGAATGGTTTCAGGGCACACTGACCAATATTTTAAGATTTTAAACCAAAACACTAAATGATCACACATGAGAATCTGTTGAGAGACCAAATCATTCAAATCATTCTTGATCTCAGTCCTACATTCTAAAAATGGCTGGGTTATTTTTGACCCATAAATATTGGACAAAACACATGCTGGGTTAAAAATTACCCAATGCTGGGACAATCGAATGCATTCTCTGGAATCCTTTCAAAAGGAAGGACTTCTATTGGTTTCGCCTTTCGATTGGTTGCTGCCAAACCGAGTCAAAGCTTATTACCATAAAGTTGACCTGATTTCAACTCTCCTCGACCTTCACACCGTCCAAGACTCGGCACGCCAGTGCTCGCCACCAGCTCACATTGAAAATAAATGACTTCCGGCCACTTTCACGCTCTCACCATCAGGGGTGTGAATGCTCGGTAATAGAGTAAAGCTTGCGACATCCAGCGCCACGAGCGACAATGACCCTTGAGGACCAGGACGGGACAAAGTTGAGTACAGTTCAACTTTATGCAAATGACGAGTGACTTTAAAGAGTGACTACAAATGGGCCGGTGACTTCTTTTTCGAGGGCGCTCAATGCGAAGTTCGTCACAACATGTATGTAGCCCGGCATGTGTGTGTTTCCTTTTTTAAAATGTGTGTTCGGTGCGCCAAGGGATCCTATGTGCATCACGTGTTTTGTCAAAATAAGTGCCTGCTGCAGACACGTCTAAAGGCTTTATGATAAAATTATGATAATCTCATGCATAATCAGAGTTTAATGTTAGGGGAGTGTCTTGCGTGTATTTTGTGAACGTGAGCATCCATTTATTATAAAAGGTTTTGACCCGTGTGCAGCAGGCAGTTATTTTGACAAAACACATGATGCACATAGGATCACTCGACGTGCAGAACACATATTTTGAAAACACAAGCAAGACACATGACACTCCGAACACATATATAAAATTGGCGCCCCTTGGATGAGCAGTCACGAGCCGCCACTGAATAAGAGTAAAGTTAACGTCATCCATCTCTTGACATTTACTGCGAGGACGGTTGGGTGATTCTCACGAAACCATTGAAACACCACGGCACTAATGATTTTAGCTTTAAAATGTGTAATATAGTAACATTAAAAAGCATCAGAATTAACACAATACTGTGTTCTACCTTGCACAATGTGTGATTTCAACATAAGAATTTATAATTGTAAATTTTATCTCATTTTCTGCTGAAATTCTCATTACCGCAATGTGTCCGGCTGTGTTTGAACATGCGTTATGTTGTAATTTAATCAAATTAACACAAAAATATTAAGAAAAAAAATAAATGGATGTTTTGCTAGACTACATTAGATGACAGAAAAAATATTTACTGAATATTCATGTATAATAATAATGAAGAAAAATTAGGAAAATGATGTGTCCATGCCTGATGTTCTCATCCTCCGCAACACTTTTTGAGAACAGTTTAAGCACACATACAGAATTTTAATAAAGTTTGATTTTGAGTGACCAAGCACATGGACCAGTTACTTCAAGATGGCTACCAGGTAAGATCATTTTTTTACAGTTAATTTGAAATATTGTCTTGTCAGAATGCTTACACGACATTTTGATTATCATTACCGCAACAGATGCTTATTAAATGTTCATTTAATTAATAGAAGCAAAATACTTTGATTTTAAATGCATGTGCAGAATCTCCAAATTATGTTCTTTCAGGTTTGTCATGTCATTTTGAAAATATGTGAGTGTTGATGTTTTCTGACTGTTGCGGTAATGAGATTTTTTAGGACTAATTTTTTAAATTATGTTACAAAAAGTGTTAAATGATAAGTAAAAGTTTTTAAATTAATGTTCCCATTTACTCCAGACTTTGTTTTTCAATGTCTGGTGGGAAAAAAAGTAAATTTAAGCAATTTTTACAATTTTATGCTTGACATTTTTAAAACCAAGTTTTCGTGAGAATCACCCGGTTACTCATTTGTTTATAGGACAACCAGAATTAGGAACGGCCTCATTGAAAGAGACTGTAAAAAATAAACCTGAACATAAAACTGGCATTTCAACCCTCCACACCTGAGGTTACACATGTGCTTGGCTCCCGATGAAACGGAGATTAGGTCTAGTGGGTACGTAAACAACAGTTAAGATGGAAGCGTCTAATCTGTAAACCTTGTTTTTTTTAAGCGAAATGGAGTCAAAACACGCATAAACACAAACATGTCTATCACACAAGAAGATGCTCTTAGACAATGTCTACATATTTGATCATGTGGAGAAGAGTTTTGAACCAATGAGATTTCAGTACGACACCACAAAAACACAAACCAACCAATTAAATAAATGTCCTGTCCTTTGTCATGAACATCCAGGGATATATGAACATCCACATTCATATATCGCGGTCTTTTCAGTATTCAGCACAGTGATCCTGATGAATAACAAAATGAACTTCACTGGTACAGAAGCTCGACAATTATAAAAGAGGTCATTTGCATAAAGAAGTCTTCAATGTACAGAAGCAAAATCAGGGAGAGTCATTTTGGTATAAGAAACCTTGACTAACATTATAAGCAGATTTCAAGAAAAATAAATGCCACAAAAGGGGAAAATATGGCTTCTTTAATAAATAATAGGAGGTAAGCAGAGGTCATCTATGTGTGAGGTGTCAACAAAGATAGATGCATCGGAGGTGTAAATGAGGTCACCTCCGACAAGGATGTCGGGACTGCAGTAAAGCCGCAAACAAAACCTCTGCCGTGATCGATGTGAATGTTGAATCAGTGAGGCTGAAATTCCAATCCCTGCTGTTTCCTAATTACTTCTGAATTAATGAGGTAACTGTTTACTCTAACATGCAAGATATTCTTGTCAAACCTTCTCGTGGATCTACAAAATCTTCACATTTGTGATGAACGCCAAGCTTTTACAAAGAATAACCTCTTTATAAACTCTTTCCTTATCTTAAAGCTATCCTACTTTTTTGGTCATACAGTTCAGTGACTCCCTCAGTGTTCATTTTTGGATATGGTTTAAAAGTTCTGACATAAAAACAGTGCCATCATTTCAAGTGAATGAAAATAAGGGAAGACATTAGTAGTACACAATGGGAACTTTGTCTACCAAAGTATTCAAGCCACGCTTGGGCTGTCCCTTACCTGAGACTATGAAACACACACACATAACATGACGGATCTTGTATGTGAGGGAGGATAACACACTTGGAAATTGGAAAACTACCATCCATTGTGGTTACATTTTGGCCTACCTAACACTGCACCATTTGTACAACAGACATAAATCATACCTTACATAAAGAGTGACAAAACGGGGGGGGGGGGGGGGATCTAACTTTTTTAATTACATGAAAACATGGACCTGAGCCATAATCAGACCACAATTTCATATATCAAGTTAACTGTCATACAAAGTTGGACACAATAAAAAACTAAAGTACCTGAAACTTCTGCCACAAATAATTCATGCACACATTTGTGAGAGACCTAAATTTAAAAAATCCACAAAATTGTCAAACAAATCCAAGCAATCATATATGGAAAACAGCAAATCCTGATATACGCACCAAATAAAGCTCATGCTCCAGATCACATTAAACCATATCAAAGATGCTGGGAAACCCGAACAAAGGCTAACACAAGTGAACATTCTAAATAAAGAGGAAGAAACATTCAATGACTTCTTTCTATTGCTTTCCTAACAGTTATACATATAAATAGAGAGAAAGTAAAAGTGGATGAGAGAGAGAGACTTGCTCAATTGCAGGAAAAGTTAAACTTTACTTCTGTATGGCCCTTACAGCTGGCACCATGCCCATCACTGCACATGGCACACAATGGGGTACTTTAGTCCCCATTGAATCGCATTCAACCCCACGCCCCACAACACACACACAGTGTACATAGCTCAGGCTTACATCTATTTTTAAATATTGTTTCATATATAAAAGAGGGCACAAGAATGCACTTTGGGTTAAATTAACCCAGAAAATTTTAATATTTGAACAAACAGCGTGTTGAAAGGTTAAATTACAACCTAACAGATTGGGTTAGTCACTTTTTGACCCAAGGATGGATTGAAAATAAGAGTAAGCCAAGTTATTTACGCTTGGAATATATTTAGAAATGTAAATGTCATAAATTTATAAGGTATATCTTTTAAAAAGTGATAATTGTTACCCTAACTGGTCTTTATATTGATACAAGGTTTAATTCATACCTTCCTGATGGGATGGAAACTAGATGATTCATTACATATATTCTGAAGTATTCAGTTGTTAACCTGTAATTATTTTCAGGGTAATCGCAAATAAGATCAGTAGTCTTAGCCAAGTACATTAGCGTGGCCATTTTCCAGGTATTTAAGTGCTATTAGTTATGAGAAAGAGTTTTGTCTGTTGGCCTCTTTTGTAAGCTCTGTGTACCGAGACTGAGAGAGTAAAATAGGAGCTCATTTTCAGCTTAAAGGTGCTGTAAGCAATTTCAGTTGTTGGCTAACTTCCACTAAAATTAAAACAGCTTTATCCCTACAACTATACGCTGTCTTCCAAACCCCCCTCCTCCCACCCTTTGAAGACATTTCAGTCAAACCAATGTCAGCATGACATCTGATTAAAATGAATGACTTCACATCAGTTTGTCAATGCAAATCGCTGTTAGTAAAACGGCCCTTAAAGGGATAGTTCACTGAAAATGAAAGTTCTGTAATCATTTACTAACCGTCAAGTTGATTCACACCTGTATAAATGTCTTTGTTCTTCTGAACACAAATTAAGATATTTTGAAGAATGTATGTAATCAAACAAATCTGGGGCACCACTGACTTCAATAGCAGGAAAAGAATATTCTATAGAAGTCAATGGTGCCCCAGATCCGCTTGGTTACAAACATTTTTCAGAAAATGTATACATTTTGATTATGACATTTCTGGGTGAATTATCCTTATAAGAAAAACCTGGTTACATTTAGGATATACATTTAGCAGATGCTTTTATCCGATGCAAAGAGGTTACATTTTATCACAAGTACAACCAGATGAATATTATTGAGTTTTACTTTTTTTTCAGCAGCAGGTGAGAACTCAATTCTTGAAAAAGCAAAGTTCTTGAGTGCCTGAGGTCATTTAACAGAAAGAAAAAAAGATTGAGGTATGAATTTTGGTTGTAAAGAGGAGGGTCCCTGAACAGGTTGAAACAGATGTTGGGTTAACTAACATTCCATTGCAATTCTTCGGCTCTGGGGGATCAAAAGAAGCCTCATACCTGTCTAACAAAAAGTCCTTCTCTTTGACTGTTTACACACAGATAAGTTCATTCACAGCAGCCACAGACCCTCCCTCTACCTGCATTCCCAAAATCTCAGATAAAGAGTTGGAATTCCATTAACATATACATTTCATAAACCTCTCTCTCTCTCTCTCTGGTAGGCCTTCGGGAGGTATCTTTTTACTGTGTTTTTCTTATTACAGGATTTTTCTCATTTTAATGGACCCCAACACAATATCTAGCGAAACGATTGTCATTTTTGGCAAGAAAAATTATTTGGGATTGTTAGAGTCCTTTAAAACTCAGTTGAAACTGCAATTTTAAACTGCATTAAAACTGTTAGGTGTTGGGGTCCATTAAAGTCCATTAAAATGAGAAAAATCCTGGAATGTTTAAATCAAAAAAACATAACTTCTCCTCAACTGAACAAAGAAAGACATCAACATTTTGGATGACATGGTGGTGAGTAAATTATCTGGATTTTTTTAAGAAAATGGACTAACCCTTTAAGGTAATGCTGAAAAACAGCAGGCACATAACAGACGACAGCAATTCAGTACATAACTTCATTCAGGAAAAAAATTAGAAAGAAAAATTGAGAGATAGCAAGATATTAAGATAAGTTTTGGTTGATCGAATCACAAGTGGACAAGAGACCCACATGTCCATTCCCACCTCAATCTCTTTTGTCCACTTTTGGGGTGGTGCCAACATATTTAGCAGTGCACACTTGTTTATGCAGAAGCCACTGGAAATGCTGAATCAGAAGCTGAATATGTGTAGGAGACTCTCAAAAGCTATTCATCTATTCTGCAATAACAACAATCTATGATAAACATTGCCAAGACATTGTTAGCAAAAAAAACTGCAGATGAAATCCTGTCCAAGTTTGAATAGATTAGATTCAAGTTTGGATCCACCCTTGAAATTCAACACCAATGTGCAATCCACAAAAGCCCTCAGTATCAGATGTCCCTACTGTACACTGAGTAATCTTAATTCAATACGTGCGTGTGGGTGTGTGATAAAAGAGTTGGGCAGATATAAGGAACGCAGAGGTAACATACCTGTCCTAAGTCCAGTGTGACGTTGACCTCGTTGTATTTTGTACTGCGGGAAAGAGGAGGGCTTTGCCACCATCGTTCGGTACCATCGATGGCATTGCTGATAGGGTGAGCCCTGTTTGTGTCTTCGGAGGTACAGATGTCACAGTACTGGCCCTGTAAAATGGCATAAATGAGCTGATTAAAATAAAATTAAAATCTAAAATGCAAATCAAACCAAAGCTCGGGTCTTAGGAGGTAAAAACATGTGATATGCTTAGAAACAACTTACTTTTATCATTAAAACCAAAAATTATTATTTAATAATTTAAATGAGCAAATTTAAATTATGTTTAATTTAATGGGGTCAAAATCATTATTTGCAGTGCAGAGTTGCAGACTTAAAACGATAAAGCATGTTGCTGTCAATATAACAATAATCCTTTGCAACGGTCAGAGCATCTTAGGACACTTTCTGCTTATGTAGACCGATGATTGTGGGAGTTTAATGGTCAGGACAGGAGTCTCATTAAAACATGTGAAAGGATAAATTCACTCCCGTCATCCAACTGCTGGCAATCAAACTGCTCTTAGTAACAGCTATAGATGATAAAGGGCCAGAAATAACAGTCATTTAATAAAAAACACAAAAAATAAGAGATTGAGAGATGCTGAATCGCTGAGCAATTCATGAGTCAAAATTGCCTTTGATTATAAATAAAGCAAAATTGTGTTATTATCTAAGAAAATACCAAAGCTACTATTACAACAAACCAAGTCACCAGTTTAATTGTAGTAAAACAAAACTATATATTTATTTTTGGGTAAGTACCAAACAAAATGTGACTCACTGATAGCTAAAGTCTCATTATATTCCATTGATAATATTAGAGGCATCAAAAATTTGATTTCAACAATTAATTTCACATTTCAGTCTTAGTTAGTATTAAATATATCAAGATCAGAATGTTCTTACAGGGTTCCCACACTTTAGTAAACTTCAAATTCAAGGACCTTTCAATGACTTTCCAGGTCCAGTACCCTCAAATTCAAGGACTAAACGTGGGAAACATTTCAAGTGAGAGCAAGGTTACATTGTGTTACCTTTTAAGATACATTGTTACAGTTCCATTTCGAGGGAACTCACGCTGCGTCACTGCAGTGACACTTTGGGGACGCCTCCAGGGGTAAGTGCGTCTGAATGTGTATATCATATTCAACCAATGGTGAGGCTTAACGACAAAGACAGGGTGACGCAGGGGCCAGGAAGTATATCACAACCTGAAATATTGCCAAAGACGGCGTTACAGGGACGAATGAAGTATGACAAGGGAGACGCAGCGTCTCGTTCCCTTCTCAAGGAACAACAGTTACATACGTAACCCAAGACATTTTATGTGTCAAACACAACTATGCAAAAAAGCAATCAACATTTGCATACAGAATCCTAGGAAACCTAGGACCATTTTATGTAGAAAACTGTAAATCACTAAATAATAACTTTAGCTGGGTTTTCACAAGCATCTGAATTAACAAGTTTTATTTTAAGTTAAAGATACTATTTGATATAAATCAATCAACCCAACAACAGGTTGCAACATTATATAAGTATGTTGCACAAATTTCTCTCTCCCTCAAGGTCTAACGTAGGAATGCCACACATTCCTCAAGGAATATCCTAGTCGCATTGCTACACGGGGGTTGCATCTTAATCTTTACAATGTTTAAACATTTCAGCCACCCTCCAACAAGCCAAATCATGCCTCCAAACGCTCATGAGGCTTCAGAGGTGGTAAAGCATTATAGGTCTCTTGCCAGTTGTTGGCACCATCACCTTGAGCAGGTGCTCTCAATAAAAAAACAGTAGCCTATGGCTTGTTGTTCTGTTTACATACAAGTTAACATAGACTCAGTGCCAAAAAAAGGACGGTGTTACCATCAAGCATTATGAACATTAAGATTTTTAAGGTATTATTTTAAAGTACCAAGAAAATAACAGGGTAAACTAATATGGGAATCATTAAGTACCATGAAAACAAAGTGCTGTGGTATTGCCAATACCATCACAAGCAAATATCCTGAAACAAAACTGTAAAATACATCAGTAGTAGTACATTACAGTAAATGCATACTACAGACTTACTGCGTTATATTATAGTAATTACTATACTTTGCTGTATATTACAATATTCTGTAGTATTAACTTCAGTGTATCGAAAAACAAGTAAATACTGTAGTATAATTTAATCTTCACTAAACGTTTATAAACACGAATGTTAGCCTACTACACCTTACTATAACTTTAGTAGGCTAAATATTAATGTATAAACTACAGTAGCCATTGTTTCGTGAAAATTGTGCTTTAAAATAAAAAAATTGCCTATATCCATGAGAAAAATAACGTTTGCCCCCAACTTTTACCTGAATAGTTTGACTCGGGTCTCCGGACACGGGCCCCCCGACAAGTTTGCAGTACAGGTCTTGAACCGGGTGTCCGTTCTCGTCCACTCCACAGGTCGTCGTAGCCGTGATTTTTGTCCCCTCTGCAAGATTAAAATACGGTGGATGCAAACTGAATCCGTTTACGCCGCCGGTGGGTAAATCCTGCGCCGACGAGCCGCGCACGAGCAGCAGCGATAAACACACGAGCGCCGGTGCGAAGAGCGACATTCCGCGTGACGGTCCCTTCGCCATCTTCACCTGTGCCGCGCGCTCGACACTGAGGAAACTCATACAGATATCCACTGAGACTTTATTATTGTGTTGACGACGCACATTTGGAGAGAGCGACTTAACGACAGGCTTTTGAGGTTCCTTTCTCTGTGTAACCCACCAAAATAGAGAAAATGCACTTTGATTCGATGGGCACCTTCACAACTCTCTCTCTCTCTCTCTCTCTCTCTATGACTTACTGTGCAGTGCAGTGCGTAGCCTATGTTTTGCTAATGGGTAAAGAGAGAGGGGCAGTGCATGTGAGGTCTCTCTCTCTCTCTCTCTCTCTCTCACCCTACAGTCCCAATGAAAAGGTGATGCGTCAGTGATGAACCCCTGATCAATTATAGCACAAAGGTGTTCAATAAACGCTTTAGAGTTTACTTTTTATGATGTTTGTTTACTTTTTAAATTTCGATATTTTCAATGCTTTAATTTTGTCTAAGGTGCCCCTAACCATAGTTTTACTACAGTAACCGAAGTTTATGGTATTTGTATTAAAAGTAACCACAAATTTCCTATGACATTATTATAATAACCATGACATTTATAATACAATTAAATGAAAATTAATCTGCGAAAAGACCATGGTTACAAAACTTTTTACTATAATAAACCATTTATTTTTATTAATAGTACTGTGGCTATAGCACGCTACAATGACATGATGAAATCAACTGGTTCTCTGGGACTCCAAAAAACTTTGTACCACAAAAAGTTTAAAGAATATCTTTGTACTTACATTCAAAGGATATTTTATTGTAATTATTGCATTTTATTAACACAATGGATGCTTGTCCTTTTTTAAAAGTTACAGTGTTAAGTTAAAAGGATAAATCAAATGTCACAACAAACTAGCAGTGTTTGAAGCTCCACCAGAGCGTGCAGCATTACACCAGCGTGAACTCTATGACTCTGAGGATTCCTAAAAGCTCATTCACATGCCTCACACAATCTCAGGCTTTCGTTTTCCAGTCTACAGCACCTGAGGTTTAATTAAATGGCAGTGCAGCAGAGAGCAAAAAAGAGAGAGAGAGGCAGGTGTTTTCTTCTTCCGTCATTTTGGCCAGCGCCTCTCTCAAAAGTCGTAAAACACACACACAAAGATATCACACCCATAAAAAGCCTAAAATCTGAGCACACAAAAGCAGCTAACAAGAGTCACATGTTGATGTCACGGCACCATGATTAGAGTAACGTGTTGAGGGACACATGGATAAAGTTAAAATTACTGAAACTCTCTGAGGCAACAGTCACATTTTCAACTTATTACCAATGCCAGTTTGCATCTGCCAAGATTCTTTAAATGACAAACAACCAACTCATATTCACAGCCGTATCTCACAGCAATTCGTACAAATTTAACCAGGTGGCCAATTCAAAAAAGGGCAAAAAAGCACCATAAAAGTGCATTCAAATCAGTGCAGACATGTGTGCTTAAGCCTTTTGAAGACATACGATAACCAACAGACTCTGCCATAGCCGCCAAATCTCATTAGTTATTGCATGTCTCATGGGTAATGTAATGTCATGGTCTGAGTTTTTCAAGGAGGTGAAGATAAGTAAATAATCAACTTCAAATTCAAGGACCTTTCAATTACTTTCCAGGTCCAATACCCCCAAATTCAAGGACTAAATGTGGGGACACATTTCAAGTAAGAGCAAAGTTACATCGTGATCCATTGTTACTTTGTCCCTTTTGAGGGAACTCGCACTGCGTCACTGCGGTGACACTTTGGGGATGCCTCCAGTAAGTGCGTCTGAATGTGTATATCATTTCAACCAATGGTGAGGCTTAATGACAAAGACAGGGTGAAACAAGTATGGCAAGGGAGACGCAGCGTCTCGTTCCCTTCTCAGGGAACAACAGTTACATACGTAACCTGAGACGTTTTCATGTGTGAAACACAACTATGCAAAAAAGCATTTTGGTAATCAACATTCGCATATAGAAGATATAAGAATTTAAAGCGTTTAGCTTTAGCACTGCTTGCATAAAATAGATTGAAGTACTTTCAATGACCTGTATCTATCTATGCATGTATATTTTCAAAAACTTCTTAGGGCCTTGAATTTTTTCCACACACAAACTTTCAAGGATTTGAAGGACCCGTGAAAACCCTGATGGTGTTTTGGTTCTTTATAAAGCCCGACAACCCCTGGCCACTTTATACGTAAATTTACATAATAAGCGGGGAAAATAATTAAAATTAATAAAAAAAATAATTATTATTAATTAATAAAAGTTTTTATAATAAATCTTTGAAAATCAAATTATGGATTTGAATTTGTTATGTTATTATAACCTAAAGATGGTATTTGAAAGTTTAACAGATACCGATTATTGGCCGATATATCGGTGCATCTCTAAACATATAGGTAAGGAATAATTGACAACAAGCCATTGAATTATTTGAAAATAATGCACACCTAAGGTGGTTATGCGGCACAACGTGAACCAGGGTGCTGTTACACTGCGGGTGTGCATTATTTCCGAATAATTCAAAGGACCGGAGTCAATTATTCTGCTTATACCAAGGTTACCAAAAATATTGCTCTGGTGTCTATTTATAAGAAATTTTAAAGGTTAGGTGTGCGGTTATTGAAAAATAATCAACACCCATGGAACATTTCTCAGCCAATCAGAAAAAAGCATTCAACAGCCCCAAGGTATAAACACAATGTAATGTATATACATACATACATACATACAGCACATATACTGTATACAAATACATATTTTCCATTAACAAAAACACATCCTACAACCTTTTTCTGTTTTCTTTTAATGAAGGATGCTTAACACTGACAAACTGATATTCAGCTTCATCACTGTCTGTCCTTCACATATTGACCTCTGAACTTCACTCTCTGAGGAGTATCACAACTAACCGTCAGGGTTCAGTTAAGTGTTTGACTTAGGAAGTCTAGAGTCAACCTAACTCTAATTCACTATTAAACGAGAACACATTACACATGGCCGGTACACTGAATGAACCGTATACAAATCTAACAAAAGAAAGATGAAGGACATGCCGTCCAGCTGTGACATACTTCCTTTACAAAGAGAGTCAACTGAAAGACAAGAGATGAAAGAGGCTGTTTGAGTATTACTAGTCCTCTTGACTCTAATAGCCCTGAAACTTGCACCTAATTCAACTAAACTTCATGGACACCCAAAGAAATTCAAACAGATCAAGATTATTTATCTGACATTTGCTAGTTAAACAGCGTGTCTACATTAGTATGTATCATTAGTAATCAAAGTCATTTTTTCGTTAGCAAACATACAATTTTCTCGTTCAGACAAACAATTATTTGTTAAGAGTCTGTGAGATTGTTTGATGAAGTTCAGAGGAAGCCGTGTTGTGTCTAAAACACAGCTCTGATGTGGTATCTTATACTACTTCAAACAACAGACCACAGACATGATCAGGCAAGCATTGAAGCTTAGATCTATGACTGTGTCATGCTTTCTAGTACCTTTTCACCTGCATAAGATGGACTTTTTGGATGAACTAAATGTGCATATGATAAGAAAGCTATATTTGTATATTTTCTGTTAATAAAATACAAGCTTGCCAGTTGCCATCATGATGCCAAGTAAATGCCCTTGCTCCTCCAAGCTTATAATAGGAGAAAACAGGGATCAGGGAACACTTCTGACTTTAAAGCCCAGAAAAGTGCATCCACATAGCTTCAATGGGTTAATAAAGGACATCTGTATCTCGAATTGCTTAAGGGTGAGCAAATCGTAATTTTGACATTTGGCTGGAGTATCCCCTTAAGGACACAAACAAGTGGGGATGTGGCTCCAACCCTAAACTTGAGAAGTAACTATGACTTGCTTTTGCATGACTAGATAAAGATACGGATGCATTTACTGTGAGACAATGGGAAAAAATGCTGAAATGAAAGAGTCAACCTTGTCTAGCACACACAAAACACCACCTGCTTTGCCTGTCAGAGCCCTCAATCCACACGTAAATATTTTAACTGTGATCTCAACACCTGTAGTTCTGCATTTATAAAGAGAGACGGCAGACGTGAGACAATCTGGTATTGCTCTACCAATAAAAAACAGCTGCTGTGTCCCAATTTCCCTACTTATATATTATGCACTAAATAATCTGTGTATTATTTTTGTGATGGGTAAATACATACATACATGCGAGTGGGTGATTCTCACAAAATCCAGATTTAAGATGTCCAGCATCAGAATTGTAAAAAAGCCCTTGAAGCCATTGTTTTGTTGTTGCACATGTAAGATAAAGGTCTGAACTATAACCATTATTTTTAGAGGATTTAAAAAAAAATTCCTATAGAATTATTAAAATTCTTTAGATTATCATTATAAAAAATGATCATTAACGCAACATGATATTGCATTAAATATATGCATTTACAAACTCATGTTTCGGTAATGAGAACTAAAAAATTGTCCAGGTACTATGACAAAGAAAATTTCAACTTTTATCTGGAGAAAAAAAATAAGAACTGTTTAACTGGTAGCCATCTTGAGTGTCACAGTCAATTATGTCCCTTCCAACAATTTTTTTTGAAAATGTTAGTTCCTTGAGGGCTTAAACAATGATTGAAAATTGTTGCGGAGGATGAGAAAATTCTCTACATTTACCAATGATCACCAAATACCACATGTTTCTTTACTGTAAATCTTTATAGTATAGCATGCACTGAAGCTTTTTATTTTTTAGATTTTTTAATTATAAATATTTCCATGTCAAAGATCCCAAATCCAGTCATGGACACGTTGCGGTAATGAAATTATTCCCCTTAAATTTGTAAAAAAAAATGGTTTGTAATCATGGGCCAGTACATGAAGAGATGTTTGTAACTGTATGCTTCTTATTTTGATACTTTTAATTTGCATTTCCTTTTTTATCAGAATGTTTCATGACACCTCATAAGTCTAATTTCACGAGAATCACCCGTATGTGTGTATTAAGAGTATGCAAGTACTGTGACATACTAAGGTGACCTGCCAGTTTACGTTTTCTTCATTCATTATTTCTGGTATAAATTAAAATAGCAAAGACAGGGCTTTAAATATCATTTGGCCACTAGCAGAGATCCATGATGAATGTTTCCGAAATAAACATGGTTGCAGTTGTACACATGGATTTTAGGTCCTAATCCCAGAGTCTTATGGGCACAATGGATACTGGATTGAAGTCTCTTAAACAGACTAGGCTATCGCACAAAAATGTATTTTTAGCAGAGAGCTGGCACCATTCTGAATAATGTTCATAATCCAAACAAATATCATCATCACTGTCAAAGATAAATACAGCCTATGGGCATATAGTTCCTAATATGAGCATTTATTGTTTTGGAATACTGCCTGAAGACGCTATAACGTTTGCATGTAAGTGCATGCGTGTGTGTAGAAAACTAGACGCGTAGATGTCTGGCTAAATAGCATGTATTTACAGGTTTGTGCCATTTTTTTTTTTTGCGCCCCCTAAACATCCAATTTAGCAAAACAGTGCTTCTTTTCTCTTTTCCATTAGTTTTGCCAAGCTCATCTGCTTTGAAGTTGCACGACAGAAGACCAAATCTGAGAGGGTAGAGGGAACAAAAGTCCGGAAGTTTCTTTAAATGAGCGGCGAAGCATTTCGACAACTCTATATAGCCTTCAGTGTGAGGGAGTATATAATTTTCACAGAGAATGTGCACACTCAATCATAGAAAACAAATGTGACCAATAGGCAGTATTGCCAGATCTCACTAGAAGAACATGCAATCTGGTCTGACAAAACAAGCACAAAATAACAACTTGACTCAACAAAATAATTAATTAAAAGTTAATTAAACCCCCCAATGTTCAAACCAAATCTTCACCCTTGATAAGACTTTCTGATGTGAACTTATACATTTCTCATCGAATCTACCCAAATACAGAGTAATTTATCTACACAAACTTTATTAATTTTACATCTTATCAGAAGTCCATTTTTAGAGGCTTAAATACCAATATGAGGTCTCTGTTTACGTTTTCAAGCTTTTTATTAACCATTTTATTACATGTGATAACAGTTCTGGCCTCTCGTAAATTCTTCCAATTGTTATTTAATACACAATATACACACATTAATACTTTATCTTATACTGTATGCTATAAACATCTGTTGTTTCTATTTGCTTGACTGACAGTCACTGCAGCAATAGCGTTACATGGCAAATAATCTAAATTTCATTTTTAAATTAAAAGTTAAAGGGACAGTAAGTAGGGTTTTAAGCGTTTTATTAATCAAAATCAATGTCTTTATTCACAAATATGTCCTCGTTGGTGTCAAATGACCTCTGCTAGTGATCTGACTTTTCTTTGTAAGCTTACAATTTCTTCTCTTTAGTTACATTGAACGGGTAAGTCCTAGAAGGTCTCCACGTCGTTCCGCCGTATTGATAAACTATAATAGCAGAGAGGGACAAAAGGCACTAGCCTACCAACGGGTTTCCACAGCGCGTTTTCATTCAGAACACGTGAACAAGGAGATCAGTGAGTACATAACAGCTACCGTAGTTGCATCACCCATTTGGAAAAGCGAGGCGCTGGAGAGCACTTTTCGTTTGAATGCAAAATACAATTTCACCACTAGATGGGAGTAAATCCTACTTACTGTCCATTTAAGTAGTTTGCATTTCTGGGTTTGCTAATTATCTGTATTTTTTAATATAAGGACGCATTTTCTGTAAAATAGCTTTGAAACAATATGCATTCATGTGTAAAGCACTATACAAACACTCAAACATAGTGAACATAAACTCCCGCCTTCTTTCATTTAATTGGTTGGAATGCTTCTCAGCTCTGTAGTGTGATTGTCTGGAATTCATGTTTGTCTTAAGAAACACCGACTTCACTTCTTAAAACTTAAAATTCTTGCTCGGTCATGTAATTCGATTGGCTGGGAGTCGTTCACTGCGGCTGTGAACAGAAACTTTAATTTTGATTTGTCAACATTTTGACACTGTGCACGGTGTAGATCGCTGCACTAAGCAACTGTGTGTTCTACGACTACGAGATGCACTTGATGGCCTTTTGTGCAGCGGATTTTTTTTTTGGAAAACCTAGTTAAGGCGGTAGCTTAGGTGGGCAGCCCGAACTGCAAAGTGCTGTGGGAAGCCCTGATAAGAGTAGATAGATGAGATCATCAGAGGTATTTAGGCCAAGCACAACGTTACAGATTAGCTGGCCAATCAGGGACACAGCGGTTTTCAAATCGATAAGTTTTGTACAAAATCCGTGTGAAAAGAGTGAAATCTGGAGCTACAAAAATGTACGTTAGGTGGAAAATAATGTGTTTTTAACCATAAACCACCGTGAAAACATTGTATTATCCCAAATACACAAAATAGCGTTGTTTTTAAGCAATGAAATAGGGGCTCTTTAAATACCCTAACTTAACCTAGTACTGGCTTAATCTTAACCCTGTCCGGGAAACCGCACCATTATGCAAACAAAGACTTTTATTCTGCAAAAAATTAACCGCGACTAATCGTTAGCCAGCTCTAAAATAAATTAAAATACAAAAAAATTTTATTTGTTCTTTGAAGAACCATCCTTTCGCCATTTAACGGTTTTTGTTGATTCTGGTTTGTGCATTTTAATTCACAGAACTCCTACAAAGTATGTTCTCTCCCAAACACGTGTGCCCTTATTTTATTCCCTTATCTAAAAAAAACTAAGTACAGACAGATACTTCTCATGTCTGGACTCTGTCATCAGGGGTTCAATATATTGGTTATAAATACATTGCATTCTCTGAGAAATTATATTTTCATTTTTGACTGACAATTTCACATCTATAACACTGAAATTTCTCATCTTCCGGACTTGAAGAGAAAATGCATTTTTGTGACGTCAGTATTCGAGATGAATAACCTCCCCAAGCAAGCTCTATGGACCCGATAATGACAGAAAAGACAAAATTGCTGAGAATAGCAGCCATAAACAACAGTCTGTCAGAACCTATGTAACAGAAATGGCGACTATAGCAAGACAACAACCTACAACAGATGGAATCACATACAACAGAGTTGTCACAAATACAGCAATCGACCCTGTCTACCGAAAAACTGTTATATGAGTGCAGGCGGTGTCACAAACAATTGCTTCAAGTCACAGATGATTATAGTACAGAAAAAAAAAAACATTTCAGAAAAGCCAACACTGTCAGGAAAAAGAAACAACTAGAAGAGATAAAAGCAGCCTGATGACAGAGTAAACAGAGTAAAGTTGCACACCTGTTTCAGAGGCGTGTGAAAATCACGCTTGCTCCCACGCCGTCTTTACGGTCGCATCGCATCATCTGACCCCATGCACTGCGCAGACTGATCGGCAAATGACATCTAAATACTGCGAGAGCAATTCGAAAACACAGATCTCGCGGTATTTTGACGTCATTCGCCGTTCGAGCTGCGCAGCAACGTTTGAACGAAATATGCGCTTATTAACGGAAGATGCGTGAAGCTTTTCGAACTTAATGAATGAAATAGTTACCTTTAATTCATACTAATGATTATTATGTTTAGTTACGATAGATAACACAAGACATGAGATGGATCAAAATTCATTGTTACTCTTGTAAATCTGTTCAACATTATTGATGTTAAAATACAACTGCATCAATATGCAAACACATAAAGTAGTTTTCAAAAGACTTGCCAAATCCTTTGGGTAACAAGTTTTTAAGTTTTATTTTTAAACAGCTCGTCTTACCCACACCTTAATTTACTAGTGAATAAACCGAATAAAAACGTTCATTCCTGACGTGGTTTTTGTATTTTTAGTATGAATGTGTCATTAAGATAAGTTCGTTATTGCCACCTAGTGGTGAAATACCTCCTGTATAAGGGGTGGACGTTTTTATGGGTCAGTGATTTATGCTAACAATGAATGAAACACCAACATCCCAATATATCTCGAATATATTTACAATCTATAGACTCAAAGATATTTATTTAGTCTGTAAATTTGCTTAACATTCTTGTTGGCCACAGCACAGTTTTTTTATACTTTTGTACTATTGCAAGTAATGAGTTTATTATCATAAATGTAAAAAAAACTTTGACTAGTATACAGTTTCTGCAAAACTACAATAATCGGTATATACCATACTGATACACTTTTGAAAACAAAGCAAAATGTCTTTAAAAAAAAAAAGTACTGTAGATTGATCCACATGAGAAGAGATAAAAACCAAAAGCATGTAAATCTTGTTTTATTGTAAGAAATTGACTTGAACAAATTGTTTAAAATGTGTAACTGTTAACAGCCTGCATGTACAAAAACAGGGAGAGAGAGATAGAGTATAGTTGTGGATAAAACAATGTGACTTTGCTACAGATGCTACTTGCATCCACCTTGTGCCTATGCAAAAGCAAAGGTGAAAATGAATTTACATACAGTCTCGTCACAACTCTTTTCTCATACATAAATGAAAGATGTTTGATTTTCCTACTCTCCTGTTTAGTATAGATCCAGCACAGTTTAGTCCATCCAATTTCAGCAATATTTGCAATCCAATGATCCAAAGCAACCAGCGAGGAGGATTTTCTAGCACAAACAGGCAATTTCTTAGAGGTCAAGGTATTTAATAGCACCATTAAAAACTCTCGATTGCCGGTTTTGCACGTGCTATCCATTTAAAATGCAACATTAAGTAACTACACACAGAGAAATTTTCATATTGATCGAGAATAACCAGTGTACATAAAACTGATACAAGCTACACGTCAGAGAAAATCCAAATTTGCACAGTGATCCAAAGTCAAGTCATGATTTTCCCTAGACACAATCCTAAAGTTCAAACATTACTTGAAACAAGCGGTCAATGCTTAAGCCAACTCATAATTCATCAATTCAGAACACAGACATCCCATGGCATGCAGGTCTTTCAACATTATTTTGCAGAAAAGGTACGCTTACCTTAACCTAGTGTTATTATTACATTTGCCTGACAATGTTGGGGAATGGTCTTAAGAGTGCAATATTTTAAAATAGTCCCTAAATGTATTTTTTTGTCTTCTGTAATTAAAACGCTCTCAAGTCTCCATCCGAAATAAATTCTGCTGCAACTTCTACAAATAATAATTAAAAAGGAACAAAAAGAAAACTTTAAATCTTTAAAACTTTAATTTGAATAACACATATTTGCCAAGACAGTGCGAATGAAAGGATAGAAAAAATGCTTTAAATATAAGGCAGTAAAAACAGGTAGAAAACTGCAAGGACCATGCAGAGACAGGCAGTGTTTGTCTCGTCAACTAAAATGTTGGCCTCGGGTCCAGCAATGTAGTGGCAACTATGTTCATATGGATATAATTCTTTAAATGAAAAAATAAAATAAGATTTTCATGACACGAAGATCCAATAAGATCCACGTGACACAAACTGAGTGTTAGTACATAATACAGCAAAACCTGACTCATGCTGGACCATAACGATACATCACTACATCCATAAAACAAACAAAAGACAAACATCAGACTGGGTCCACTCCCTCCAGACAGTCTGTATAAGGCACAGTCACTAAGGATACACTGGAGCGGTGGTGACTGCTACCTGCCGTATGCTAAAGCAAGCACCAAAAATGAATGGAAACTAGGAAGAGGGGCGCTTGGGCAGAACGGTACTAACACACTATTGTGTCCCTCTGTATCGTGTCAGTGTAAGGTACTGGATCAGTACCATTGCACAGAGGGGGAGAAACCACTACAGACTGAAGTGTCCGAGACATTTAAAATAAGATAAATATGCTTGCGGGTGTCTGAGGTTGCTGAAAGAGGTAAAGCAATATTAAGTATTGTATTTTACAAACTCCTCGTAGCGAAACGGGGAGATCGTGGCAGCCATCTCTTAAGAGAACTGAAACAGCTCATGCTTTAGCAGACAAAACAATATGTTTCAATATGGATTTCAGATAAAAGTCCAAATTCATAATGATGTGGGAGTCTTTTAGGATGAGAGCGGGCTGTATGGAGACGGCAGGAGTATGGAGGGTAAAACTGCAACAAGTCACAAGTATTAGAACTCCTCCTGGTCTTCTGACTCAGCGTCTGGTATGACGAATCCTTCCTAAAAGAGACAGACGGAGAGAATAAGTCGTGGATAAGAAATAAGACTCCTTCAATAAGAGAGGTGTCTTTAATGTCTTTTTCTGGATTATATTTCAGGGGTAAATGTGTTCTCCATGCTTAAAAAATTTGTACTAACATGCCCGTGCCACTAAAGCTAGTGATCAGCCAAGTTACCCTAAGGTTAAGTCAAGTTTTAATTTGCCCATCAAATGGAGTGATTGCCTAAAAAAATGCTGATCCTGGGACCATTTCCAAAAAAATTCCAATCATTTCCATGTTTAAACCCAGGAAACATCCCTCACAGCATTCTAGTTCCTGAAACAGTGAGCATCTTTTCTCTTGTGTTCAACTGACAGTCTGATTACTTTTTCAGTTAACAGATAAAATGCGCGATTAATTTGTGATTAATCGTGAGTTAACTCATGACAATCATGCGATTAATCTTGATTAAATATTTTAATCAATTGACAGCCATAGTAAAAACAGAACTATATTTCTAGCTTTAAACGAAGCCATTACAACTAAGATTTCAAGTAAAAAAAAAAGTTCCAGGATCCAGAAATATTCCAGGATTTTAACGACTATGGGACACTAAATCTTTTTATTTACTATACGACGCTGCTGATGTGTTAGCCTGGCTCTGCCCTCCTACGTGCTTCATTTCGCTTCAGTATTACGTCTGGGACTGCTGTGTAGAGTTTCGTTTTCTCCTGCAAAAATCTGCAGGTCCAATCAGCAAACAGAGGGGGTTGGCTAAGAACGATGACGTTGAGGTTGTGCGTCAGTTTAAGTTGTAGTTCAGTAATGGCAGCGGAGAAAGACGTAAGAAAAGCTATTCGGTCCGTTGTTGCAAATCTGCCGAATATACAGAAGTTAAAGCCGGAGCAAGAACCAGGTTTGCTAAGTTTTGTTGGTCTGATCACGGTTTCGGCGCATGATATGTCACGACCACACGTTAGCGATCACCTATGGCAGATCCTTTGTGACTCTGGGCAGATCCAATAGTTTTAAACTTCAAGAGAGGACCCTCATTAACGGAAGTAACGCTTTGAAATGGAGCGTGGCCAGACTCTCTGTACAAATTAAATGAATGTACGAGAGTCTGGTTGGACCAGGCTAGCTGATGTGTTATCCTCAGACATGTTTGCAAAGATTTTTTTTGTCAGCGTGCGTCTCTTTAAGACTGTAAATGAAGCTCGGGTGCAAAAAAAGCTGGGGCGCACCATATAACACGTCAGCAGTGTCACTGCAGTGTCGTGCACATGGTTCACAACAGACCAGGAAGAGAAGACAATGCTGAAAGTCGTAATGTTTTACATTTTGGACCAATATGTATTTTTGATGCTTCAACAATAGAGCTGGGATAAACGATTAATCTAGTGATAATTTTTTCGATGCATCGATTAATCTAACGATTCATTTTTTTCCAGTCCGAGTCGATTTCGATTCGATACTCGATTATCTCCCCATTAATGGACTAATAGCAATTTATACATGTTGATTTACATATCTGCATAAAAAAAATCCTTAACATTGCAATATATGTTTATGGCTCTTAAATATCCAAAATAAAAAAATACTAAACAAGTGCAATGCATTTTTAGTCAGAGGTATTCAATAAAACTTTTGCAGCGAATATTGTGCAGTTAAATAACAGTAAAAAAATTCAAGTTCACATTATTTTACATGCATTCTGTGCAAAACCTCTTTTTGATGGTCAGTGTAATTTTTATAATTGTGATTTATTTAATCCGTGTAATGACAGTTATAAACACAATTATAGACTTAAGAAGCACATGTAACATTATTCTGTACATTATAGGTTTCTCTTAAGTTTACGATAAAATGAAACATTTCACTCAGTGATTGACAGCATGATGCAATCGATCGTGTTTCCCTTCAACAGTATAAGCATAAGATTTTGATTTATATATGTATCTATTTCTCTGAAGATTATTAAGGTAGATGAGGATTCATTTAGTGCTGGGCAGAGAGTGAATGGCAGCGCAGTCTTATGGCAACAGTGTGTTTTTAAATATTTCATTGCTTTCTGTTAAATTGCTCAAAGTCATAACTGTTTAAAACACACTTGGCATCACATTCTTGATTTTATGGTAAAATTACACATTTTCGCGTCAATCCACAAGCATTTAAACCATAAACAAAGCACTGTCACTTTAATTGAGCGTGAGCAGCGCAGCATAAATAGTCATCGATTACGTCGACGCGTTGTCCCAGCCCTATTCAACACATTCTAACTGAGCCACTGATGTCACATGGACTACTTTGATGATGTTTTTATTACCTTTCTGGACATGGACAGTATACTGTACATAGATTTTGAATGGAGGGTCAGAAAGCTCTCGGACTAAATCTGAAACATCATAAACTGTGTTTCCAAAGATGAACGGAGGTCTTACGAGTTTGGCGATTCATTAATGACATTATTTTCATTTTTGGGTGAACTATCCCTTTAATGATTTATCAGAGTTCAGACTGAATGTGTTGGACTTACATCTGTGGCATACAAAATATCCACAATCCTCTGCAGGGTGGGATCTCCCTCACCCTCCTTCTCCTGACAGATCAGCTCAATGTTTCTCAGTTTGCCAAAGTAAAAGTCCCGCTCCTTCTCCATATCCTGAATCGTAGACTTCAACATGTTTAACTAAAAGAAACCAAACAAATACTTTTAGAAAAGTGGTAACAGTAAAGTGCAATATGACTTGACAGTGGGATACTACAGCACACCTCTTGTACAAGCTCTGCCCTTTCCTCATCACCACCAGCACCTGGTCTCCGCGCAGAGGCAGGCGCCATCTTGGGTGTTACCTTGGCCACGGCCGCTCTCTGTGGTGCTGTCGGGAACAATCAAGAGTAAGAGACCATCATGCTCACAACTAAAAATCAAGCCCCACCCTTCATCTATTTATGGTTGAATATGCCATATTTCAAAATGATATTATGAAAGTAAAATAAATTATGATTTAAACTCCATGTTGCGTTCTGAGAATTACGTTTTAGTTACAAGAAGCTGTCGTTTTCCAATTTTTTTTATCGCGATTTGGAAATTATTGCAAAAGTTTTGCGCAAACTGTGATGGAAACCAGGCTAGTGGTCGATATAGATTTCTCTCTAAACACTGGGAGGTTTCACCAGAAACAGACTAAACTCTGCCACAAACATACAACATTCAGTGCTGGATGGCTGTAACACCACATGATCAACACCCAAGTGAGAAGAGAATGACAGCTGTGTTTGGCCACCATTTAATCCCCTACACAACATGAAGACCCCACGTGCCAAGACAGAGCTTCATACCAATTTCAGCTGCTGGTTTGCTTGTCCTATTAGGAGTGGATGGATGCACTGAAATAAGTTAATGATCAGGGACACGTTTGGTATGGATGATAGGCTTTTTTAATTATGCATTATTGAAGAATTAATGAAAATATTTCGATATTATAATATCTGCAGGATGTTAACAAATGCAGTATAGCTTACATGTGTGACCCTATCTGTGAAATCCAGTCTAAAGTCTCAAAATCTATGTATGAGCTCTTAGGAGCATTAAAGTTTCAATCTTTGACATGACCTTACACGGTCAATATTAAAGGTATCAAGGTTATATTTTCACAATTAGGGCTAAGGCTATTTACATTTTGTAGGATTTTTTTGTAGGAAACAGTAAATAACAGTTTTTTTTACAGGGAGGGTCACATGTTTAACATTTACATGATTGGGAGGATATCAAATTTTTTTTCTTCGCACATTTCTAATTCTATCACTTCTGCCTATATGGCTAGTTACACAGTGTAAACACAGTACATAATCAATGTGACCAACCTGCATTCAAGACTTTTTTGGGCTTGCTGAGGGCTGGCATGGAGGGGTTGGGTGTAGGCATAGCGTCCTGGCCCTGCCGTGCCTCCACCGGGTCATATTCTTTGCCATCGTAGTTGGCATCAAAGAACTTCTTAAACCACTGAACGAATTCAAAGTTGTCCTGAAATTTTCCCTTTACCAGTTTATCAACTGGAATAATCTGAATAGGAAAAAAGCACACTATTTTATTGAATTATAACAGAGGTTTCAGCGGTAAAAGTAAAAGGAATAAACAAGTGAGATTTTATGTTTAATTCTGGACTGCTGTGAAATTAAACTGATAGCAGAGCTGTTAGAGGACGATGTTGTACAACAACCCAAATCAAACCAAATAAATGGGTCTTAAGAAGCACTGGTATATTTGTAATAATAGCTAAAAATACATTGTATGGGACAAAATTGTTGATTTTTTTAATGCCAAAATCACTATGATATTAAGTAAAGATCAAGTTCCATGAAGATATTTTGTACATTTCCTACCGTAAGTATTTAAAAATGAATTAATCATTAGTAATGTTGGTTACTAAGGACTTCATTTGGACAACTTTAAAATGTGATTTTCTCAATATTTCAAAGAAATTATTTTAAATAGCTGTATCTCATCCTATCCTAAAAAAAACAACAACATATCAATGGAAAGCTTATTCATCCAGCTTTCAGATGTCCTGATTTAAAAAATGTGACCCTTATGACTGGTTTTGGGTGCTTTTTTCCACAACAACTGAATCCCATCAAGACATCAAACATAAACTGATCCACAGAGAAAATAAATAGATATAAAAGTTTGCTGTGTTTCTATAAAAAACCTGTGAGAGCTCTCAACTTCTGCTTTACTCAATCTGACCAGACAAACACTGCTTGTATAACCATTTGGGAAGAGAAATTAACCGAAAAGCAACTTACTTTGTCAACTCCCATTTTCTTAAAAGCAGCTTGTAATATCTTAAAATTGTGAATGTATTCATGCTCTAACTTTGCACCAAATTTAACTTTCTTCAGTGGTACGCAGCCTGGGAATAGCATGTCCATGAACTGGCAATAGGCTGCACCTGCAGAGAAAACAGAGTATTAGACACATCAGACAGTGCAAAAACAAACCATTTACTTTTTTAAATGAATGTTTCTTATAATTAATGCTTCATCTGTTAATGTTATTCCAAATAAATGTTGTGTCTGCCATCTTTACTCAAAATAGTAAATTCTGCCCCATACCTATTTAGGAACTGATTTAGAAAATTTGCATTCGGGTCCAAATCCATTCTTGTATGAAACATCAATTTATGCGATCCAACCAATTTTCACATTGAATAAACCCATATGTACTATATTGTCTCACTGAATATCCTATTTAACTCTTTCCCCGCCATTGACGAGTTATCTCGTCAATTAAGAGAAAATGCTTTCCTGCCAATGACGAGTTTTTGCGCTGGCTGGCTTTTTTTAATGCTGATGGGGAAAGAGTTAATATAAAAACATACCACAGTACAGAAGTAAAACTGTGCTTGAGATTTAATTTTGAGCTTATAAAGATGATGCTTAAAACTCTTTACCTGAACACACAAGTGATAATGACAATAATAAGACCCAAAATCCCAACTCACCTGAACATAAAAGCTCAATTTTGGTAAAGTTCATTTGTAGAGACTCATTGATCCACGCGAGCATGTCATGGCGACTTAGATTGTCGCTGGTCACCGAGGTGGAATATACATTAACAGCCATGTCCTACAATGCAATAGGGAACAAATAAGACATTTATATGAATAAATAAACTGGTCAAGACAAGTAGTTTAACTTTATTAACGAGTGTCAAAGAGAAACTATTATAAGCTATTATTCTGCCAAAAGATGATTTTATTATTAAAGCTGATGTGGAATATTGAAACACTGGCACTGCTGTGACAAGTTAAGCATCAGGCACATATTTTATAACAAGGGTGGCTAGTGAGCGAGTGCTCCAAGGTTTAATTTCTGAGTCAAGCTTGCTTGTAATGTACTAAAATGGCATAATGCCAATGAGTCTCAAGACAACTGAGCAGATGCGGTAAAAACATCAGCAATATCTCAGTTACATTGACTGCCTAAAACCTAGTAAGCTGCCTCTGTCTAGATAGCATTCCTGATAACAATTCTGTTCACAAAAGCAGCTTAGACTAGAACTGGTTTTAAATGGACAAAATGCTGTCTATGTAGGCAAATCGCAAGATTTTAAGCCACAGCCCGAGTCACCGCCTTCTGTTGCTCATCCATACCCAGGCCTCGCCTTCTTCTTTATAACCAGTTCTAACAGGCCTATATTTCGGTACTTATCATAACTTGAAGTCCAGAATAATACACATATTATTAAAAACACCAAATACCGGTCCCATAGTTAACAAGACCGGCAAAATATCAGACAAACTGCGTAAATTCTTTGTCCCATAAAACATCAGCCCCAGCAGCATCAGCTTCCGTTAGCGACCGGAGCTAACCGCTGATTTCAGCGTACTCATTAAAAATAAATCTTATTCCTTTATATACGTTTGTACTACATATAAAACAATTAATACTATATCTCTGTCGTAACGATATGAAATAAAGGATGACAACAAACATTTAACGGTAATTCGGATCTCTCAGACCAGTTTTACCTCTTGTTCGCCGGCGCCTCTTTCTCTCAGATCATGCGTCGGTTTGTTCTTTGAACGTTTTACGTCATCACGTAGAGATTCATCGACAAGAATAAGAATTGTGGGAAAATACCTGACAAATTAAGAGTATTAAATCAATCATGAATCGATTTTTTCACATTATTACTTGTAAATGTAAGTTTAATAATAATAACATTTACCTTTTAAACTTGTTTAACTTAATACCTAAGATAGGGCCAAATCACTAAATCAGTGCCATTTCTTTATTCATGGACATTATTTATTTAACGTTATAATAATATATAAAATGCAAAAGAAATCTAAAATACATTAAGCAAACGGTCTTCCTGCATATTAATCAAATGCAAATTTAAACTATATAGTTTAAAAAGAAAGAATTAAAATAACATAGAACACTGAATAAATTGGATTTGATGTGTGATAATGTCATTGCTTTCTTTCTATTTGTTACCTTTAAATATACAGCATACAATCTTTCTTGCAAAATATTTTTTGCATAATTTGTACCTCCATGCCCCATCTTTGTTTGAATTTATTTTTTAGGCAAAATACACATTTGAGTTGGGCCCCCAAGTTTTTACTCAGCCCAAAATGTTCCCCCTTGCATCATCTGTAATTTTCTGAAGGCCATAAAAAAAAATCGGTGTATTTTATAATATTGTAGCTATAACTGTGAGGGTCAATCTTAACATACTGTTATCTATAGATGTTGTTTTAAAAATACAATTTTTTAAGAATTTGCTCAGTGTCCTCGTGCTGTTAAAACATTTTTAATGCAGCTATATTTAATGTATTTGTTAAATCTATGCTTAAAAAAAACTTCAGTCCTGTTACAAAAGGCACCAATGATCTTACATCACAAAACCATTTACAAAAATAAAAATGAATGAGTTACCCCAGACTATCCAATACCCATTTTGAATAATGAAAATGTGTTATTAAAGTGTTATAAAATGTATATATTTTTATACTACAAGGCTGTTGAATGCTTTATTCTGATTGGTTGTGAAATCTTTCACATGTATGCATTATTTTTCGATAAAACACACCTGACATGTCAAATGTCTTAAAATAACCATCAGGGCAAATCTTAGCAATGTCTGTGGTAACCGTGGTATAAGCAGAATAATTGGCGTGTGTGTCATTTTCAAGTAATTCAATGGCTTTTCATTTTTCCTTACATATTCAATGTGTATTTCTGTCAAACTCCTAATAAAAAAATTCTTTTATTTGCAGAAAACTGGAACCTGACAAAGTAACAAAAAGATGCATGTTTCCAAATCTTGAATACTGCAAGAAAACAAATTTATACACATTTTTAAACCATATAATTCTTATGTTTTTAAATTTATTTGAGGAACCTTATGAATATTTAATGAAATGACCCTGATTTTGAGTACCTTAATTTTTTATATAATTATTAAAATACAGGTAAACTGTAAAATCCTGCTTGAATTTTGTCAAATGCACAACAAAGAGTGTAAACAATAATTCTTGATACAGCTGCTTATATAAATACACACACTAATATTTTTGTCTTACGTAAGACTTTATTTTTCTTACAGATATCCTCTCTGCTTAGTCTTTTTTATTTACAGTATGTAAACAACAGTCCACAAGACATGAAAAAAGAAACATGCCCACAATAAGTATCATCTTTTTCGTTTAGTCCTCTGGATTTTTGTTTGTTTATTACTTTTTAACCGAGAAGCCTTTTCATGAAAGAAAGGAATGCAGAGTATAAATCTTTTAAATCTTTCAAAAAAATGTAGTGACGTTCCATAAACGCTAACAGTGACATTCTGTAAAATATTTTGACCTTGTACAAACACTCTCTTTATGCGTCATTGCCTAGTTATAAAGTAAACCAACCTTTCCAGAGGCACTTTTAAGTGCATCTTTCACATTTACAGAAAGAAATCTATCAAACACGCATGTTTGTTTTCCGAAGTTTACAAAAGTTGATACGTATAAAAAAGAACAGTATAACAGTTGCATATTTTATATCAAAGGGCATGTCTTTTTTGTACTATACAAGTCACGAGTTCAAATACGAAATGACAACGTACGTTGAAATGAATCAAACTTTTATAGGCATTTCTCCTAATGTTGCGTGTGATGTAGTGAAGAGGAAGCGTGCCGACATCATGTCCTGACCACCACACTTACAAAAAACACAGTCAAGCTCTGTTGTCCAGTGGTGTCTTGAATGGCACTATTCAGATGATAAAAAAGATGTAGATGTAGGCAACTCTGTGGTTACGACACAGCAACGGAAGCGCTGCCTTTAGTGTTGTCTGTTGAAGGGGAAGGTCCTCGGTTCGCGGGTGATGTTTTGCCACCTGCCGGTGAAGGTTGGGTTTTAGGGGACTGTCCTACAGGTTTTCCCACTGGGTCTGAAGTACTTTCTGCTTCGGTCTCTTGCTGAGAAGCTGTGGCTGTAGAGAAACAATTGATTAGAAATGCAAGAAGAGCGTCTGTGTTTTAAATAATAAACCAGCCCACTATTTGCTGAATATACCGCAACAGGACATTCGATTTGATTCCCAGGGAACACACATATAGATAAAATGTATAACATGTAATGCACTGCATGCTGCTTTGTTTAAAAACGGCAGCCAAATGTGTAAATGTACATGAAGTGCTATCCACCTTATTTTCGAACGCGGAAGTAAGTGATGTGACGTATTTCCCTTCTTTGTGCGAGACGTCCGCTTCAATAGCCAGCCGGTAGAAAACAGTGTAACGGGAGCGCGCATAAAACATGATTTAAACAGTTAATATCTACTACCTGCCATGTATGAACCAGTGTGAGGGTGAAATTAAGAAGTGGCTTGATATATGAAGATATATTCAATCATTTCGTGTTGTTGCTCAGGGGTCTTCAATGCGCAAATATAAAAATACCAGTATCTCTACAATGGGAAATTCAGTCGAGTGTTTGTATATGGAATATACCAAGACTTTGTGTTTTTAACCTTTTCAGGCGATGTTTTAAATTTCACAACTGTCCCTCAAGTGAGAGTTTTTTTTTAAAAAGCAATTTATATTTATATTGACTTGTTTGAGTTTTTATGGCAACACATTGAGCTTCACACGATCCGACAGTCAGCAGCAATTTCTTTCTCATTCAACACATTATAAGTTATTTGAACAAACCATAATAAACATATTAAACTAATACATGTATTCAGTATCTTTTTCGTTTTATGAAAATATTATTACATTGCTTCTCATGCACTAGATGAAGACATGAACTTATGAAATTAATTGCTTATTTTACACACAAAAAGTATGCGCAAACACATTACAAACTATTAGAAACATTAACTATTAAGAAGTATTTGCCATATATATAATATGTATATATTCTGTACTGTAATTACATTTTTGTAATAATATATATAATGGCAGAATATATAAATCAGCTAAATCAGCATATTTTTTATCAGCATAATATTAGTTGTTTTTGAACAATTATTGTATTTATTGTTTACTGGTAGTTTCTATGAAAGGTTTTACTGGATGGATGTGTGGATACAGATCATGAGTGCATGGATTATGGTTAAAACAAATGTTTTGTAGAGATTTACTGCGTTTGTATCAGCTATCATGGCAACCCTAACTGCACAAATTATGCCGGTCTTCCTGGATTTCAAAATAAACATTAAAAATCCAGTCAAGAAGGCACACTCGTGTTCCTCGCAATACGACTACCATTAGCTTTAGTGGTTCACCGAAAATCTTACACAAAACAGATCAAAGATGGCGCCGCCCATATTTACATAGAAAATAAGGTGGATAGAGTGCAGTATAATTAACGCCTATTAAAACAGTATGCATAATGGCACGGCACTCTGGAATACTTAATTCTGATTGGTCAAATTCCCCATTCAGCGTAAAGGGTCAGGACTGCATCCGAAATCATGTAATGCGACAGCACATACTGAATCAGATGAACTACATACTGCTTTATTTTTAATACACTATCTAGGGGGCGTTTAGAGACCATCGGGGGGCGCTCAAGCAAGATATGTCAAAAGGGAGTTCAGAATTCTTGGGAGGCACATGTGAGTTTTACATCAAAGATTAAACTCCTGCAAGACAAGATTAAACTTTAAATGACTTGCAAAAGAATATATTCTGCAATATGTCTGTTAGTTTCATTTTGTAACTCATGCATTCATAGCGGTCTTTTAGGAACCACGTGTTATCCATGCGCAAAAAGATATCGTTAAATAATTGGTACATCTTGTTAATTTGTAAGGGTGTAACGATAAATTGCGACACACACTAATATACCTGACTGATATCGATTCTGAATCGTTCATGTACTACGGCCCTTTGATCAGTAGTAAGTCCTTATCAATCTTAAATCACGGAGAATTTGAGTCGGTTATTACATGCATTTGAAAAAGCCACACATGTCAATTATAATTATTATAAATATTCTTTATCATCAAGAAAATACCTCAAAATGAATCATGAAAAACCAATTGATTTTTTTGTATTACGATAAAAACACATTCCGGTAAATGTAAACTTCTTAATTGCAATCCAATGTATTAACTATTATGACTGCCATGTATGCCTACGGTGGTGATATAATACATTTTATTAAATAAAGTGAAAATTAATAATTTACTTACAAATATGTTATTACATTACATATTGTTTATTAATAATTAACATTTGTACATTTTATGGCTTTTATAAAATATTAGAAAAAAATAGAAAATTATATATTAATCCCCATGATGCGAAATATGACTGCTGTGTGCCTAATGATGATGAAATATTCTTTATTAATGAATAATTATAAAGATTAAGGCTTTAATAAATAACCAAGTTATAAATAAATATGTTTATTCTATAGCTTCCAGATTTTAACAGTTAAGTTACAGTTATATTTTTATCACTGTTGTGTATGCCCAATGAAGCTGTTTTAATAAACAGATTAAAATCGCTGCCTATACTTAGCGTTGAGGGGCATGTGGGAGAGAGTCAGAAGTTGACTGGTTGCCCCCACTCAGGAGGGGACTGGCCATCTGGAATACCGGGAGTTTTCCCGGTGGGCCGCTGGGCAAGCTGGCTGTTATGCACATATAAAGAAATAATAATAACAATCACAAACCTGTGTTTTTTCTTTGGGCCCACTTGTAACTAGCTGCTGTTATATTTCTACCTCCTTCAAAATACACAATTGCTCAGTCCAGCGGTCTAACAGCGCTCCCTCAAATTAAAAAAGTTGATCAATCAAATTACAGAAGGCAGGGTTTTCTGTTCACAGAAGCCGAGCGCAAACTCTAGCCAATCAAATTACAAAGCCGAGCAGGAGTTCCAACCAATCAGATTAAAGACGACAGGAGTTTCTTAAAGGTGGGGTGCATGATTTTTGAAAAACACTTTGGAAAAGGGAGTCAGGCCGACTACCAACACACACTTGTAGCCAATCAGCAGTAAGGGGCGTGTCTACTAAATTACATCGTTGCCTGGGTTGCGTATGTCTGGGGCGGGTCCATCAAAAGAAGGTCAAGATTCTATTCAGGTAGGGGAAGGTGATTTTAAATGTCAGCATTGACTTTCAGAGATCATGCACCCCGCCTTTAATTCCAGGTAATTGAATGAATCCCAGCCAATAAAATGAAAGAAGGCAGGAGGAAAGACATTTAGGCAATATTTTGGGGTGGGGGTGTTAAGGGGACCTGGACCATGGATGGGGCGCAAAAAAGGTTGTTTTACATACAGTAGTATGTTTGGCTGCAGTATGAATACATTTCGGACATACTGCATCAACCATATTTTCATTGCACATGTGACTCATAAGTAAATTATGGTTTTGGTTGTTCTAAATAAGTACAAATTAAATGACCAGTAATTAATTTTTGGTACCTAAATCACTTAAATTCTGACATACTACACAGCTTGCATACTGATTTTCGCCTACTCTATAGCATGGAAGGCAGCGATTTTCCAACGCAGTACTTGTAAGGGTTTATTTCACGATAACCATAAAACAACAATGCATAATGACACGGCTCTCTGGAATACTTGATTCTGATTGGTCAAATCCCTCTATTCAGCGTAAAGGTTCCTGATCACCCTGTCAAGTAATATTTTATGATAATGCTAATATTATGTGTTAACATTGTTGTCACGTGACCACATGAGTGGCTGACAGATTTATTTTGCATTATTAGATACATTTTAAATAATTTCTTTATGTTTGGCAGATCATATAAAATAAAAATGACAAATAAATAAAGCAAAAGAAATGAATGTATACCTGACTGTGTACAGGACTTCATGTGTTCGGGCCAGTGGGCCTGCTGGCAGGGGTAGTCACAGTAACTTGTGTTCCAGCAGCAGTAAAATATTGCTTCTTTCTTGCAGTTGGCACACCATTGCTTCTTCTTGGTCTCATCCACCGCCTGCTGTTTCTCCACCTCCATCTGTTTCTTTACCTCTGACACCAGCCTCTCTTTCTCCTGCTCTAAACTCTGTCTCATTTCAGCCATGGTCAGCTCTACACACACAAACACAATTTAGAAAGATTAAGATTTTAAAGCTCTTACTGTATTAGGAAGGGGCTTTGATACAGAGGGATGTACCTGTAGAAAGTACTTAACAACACAGGTGTATCTTTGAGTAGGAGAACAGAGACCAAAATGCTCGGCAGGATTTAGAAAGTTGTTTCAACCCATGGTTAGGTAACAAAATCCCAGAAAAGGTTTATTTATAACCCAACCTTCGATGGTTATATAGACGGTTTCATCGGACGCACGTGAGGTGCGCGATTACGCGTCTGGTCAGAACTTTACTTCCGGTTTTTGTTTGTTTAACGGTCTGACTAGTTGCTGAAACTGAACTCTTGAACAAATACCTCATCGAAAATAGCACGTTTTGGTTTGCTAGGTAATCTACGTGTTGTTTATTTTGCTTGTTATATAAATAAACGTCTTTAAAAGGACTTTGTTGTTATTTATTCTTAGCAGAGTTTACCGGAAGTTACGTGTTGACCACGAAAGCCACTTGCTTATGTTGTTACTGCAGAAACCGTCTATATACACCCACGGAAAATTAAGAGACCACTTCAAGATTATTTTCAGTTTTTCTAAATTTATAGGAATGTGTTTAAGTGAAATTATTTTTTTTCATTCTGCCAACTATTTCCACCAAGTTCCTAATAAAAATAATGTTTTTATTTGCATTTATTTACAGAAAATTGATAGTATTTTCCAATCTTGAATACTGCAGAGAAAACAAGTTTAATTTTTCTCAATGCTATTACATGTATTTTAGGAAAGTTTCAAAAATATACATTTGATGGACTAACCCTGATTTTTTATTACATCTTTAATGCGTTTTGGGCTGTTGGGTGACGGTCGCCGTGATTTCACCAAGTAAGATGTGATCCTGGATCAACATTTTTTGTTGATCCTGGATCAACGTTTCAATCAAAGATACCCAAACCTACCCTTGACTCAAACCCTAACCATTTTTAAACCCTCAAATTAGTGTGAAATAATAGTTTGAGGAGTATTTCTTAAAAGCCCCTAACCAAAACCTAAACCTAACATGCACACAAATCTTAATCCTGCAATCTGATTGGTTAATGAAAATGTTGTTCCAGGACCAACAATGGTGTTGATCCAGGATCACATCTTACTTGGTGAAATCACATTCACCATTGAGTGACTTTATGTCGCTCATGATGTTTGCTTTTGTTGAAATTCAACAGACATTGGACGGAATTGGGTGTAATAGATGTAGAAATTATGTTTAAAGGCAAAACTGGAGTGGTCTCAATTTTGTCGGCGGCTACATATATTTAAATGCTCCAGGACCCACACATTTTTGTATGAATATCAATTAATATTGATCTGGGTTGCTTCATCTGTGGCTGGGTAAAATATGGAAAAACCAATTGTTGTGTTTAAGTTGTTTCAACCCAAAATACTTGGTTGAATACATGAACCAACCCAACTGTTTGGTTAAATTCATATAAACAAGGTCATATTTGACCCAGCCTAAATATTTAGGGTTGAAACAACCCGCCATTTTCATAGTGAAGGAAAATGTATACAAAGTTCTTCGTTTATAGACGGTTTCGGCAGCAACAACATAAATAAAAGGCTTACGTGGCCTTTATTCAGGTACACTTCCACAAAGAATCAATAACAACAGAGTCCCTCAAGATTTTTTGATAAAAAGCTCAATAAAATAAAAAAACAAGTAAATTATCTTTGCTCAAATCGAATCATAGCCAAAGCTTATCAACCACTACCCTGTGCAAACGTTACTGTTTATTTTCCACAAGGTATTATTCCAGAGGTCAGTTTAGCTACTAGCCAGACAAACACAGAACAGAAGTTCAATTCGGGCCAGGCGCGTATCATGCGTCCGATGAAACCATCGCTATAAAATTTTGCGTAATAGTTCCACAATGTGGCAGATTACCCAGATTGTGTTTCATCTCCGACAGCTCCTGCTGATGCAGCCACTGCAACTTCTCAATCTCAATCCTCAAACGCCGAATCTGCAGAGAAAAACCAGAAGAGTTCAGTCAGACTCATTCATGTCAGCTTGCATCCTATAAAAATCCTCAGGATCTTTTTTATGTTTACACGTTTAAACACACAGTTAGAATCAATTTACAGGTGAAAATGATGTGCACAGACCTCTGCGATCGTGTTTCCAGTTGTGCTTTTGGAGAGATCTTGGTAAATCTCTGTCATTGTTCCCTTGATCACATCCATCATCTGCCATTACAATGGAACACAACAAAGTTAAATCCAGATTTCTGATGTGTTTTTTTTTTTATTAATAAAAGTTTGTTTAGGTAGCCCCCTAAGGTTCTCTACACCAACAATTTAACATACTATTTCAATGCATTCTTTGGCACCTTTAATGGCAAATGAGCTGATGAAATGCAAACACTGATCGCCATAATGGATGTTTGTTTAAATTGAAACTCAATTGTGCTGTCAATTATCTGTCAGTTATTATTTTCTCTCTGCACTAAATGGCACTGTCGTGGTTGGATAGTTTTGGTAAACAATTCTCTGTAAGCATGTGAAAAAATAGGTCATGGGAATTTGGCTCCCCTATTGATGTCAAAAAGGGATCATCATCTATCATATAAAACGGCCCCTTAATCTGCACTAAGTTACTGGGTTGTTCTTTATCACATTTTCTAGGTTGATAGAAGCAATGGGGACCCAATTATAACACTTAAACAATTTATTTAACACTTAAAAAAATTTATTTAGCAACTATTGAATCTCATGCAATACCCCTGCAAACCACCAGGGGGGTTGGGAAACCCTGCTCTACAGTATTCGCTTCTCATAGACTTCTAATGATAAACTCTTCAGTGATCATGTGTATTACCTTTGTGGTGTACTTGGCAATGTCAGCGGCCACATCTGCGGAGGCAGGAGGGGTGAGGAAATCTCCGGCCAAACTGGATGTGGAGGAACCGGATGCAGCGTTAACAGGAGAGGCATCTTTCTGTTGAACAGCTGGTGAAACCATAGAGATATCATTTCATGAATTTTGCATCCCAATACTAAACAGGGTAACCAAGAATGCGGCCATTGTATTAAATTCGTTTTTCAGCTCAAGGGTTTAAGAAAACACAATTTATACGTACCCTTGACATACTGTCTGGTCTGGCGACGGGTGCTTGAGCTGTTGTCTGGTGTCTGAGGCTGTGATTCGCTCGACACCGGCGCCGGCACCTGGGGAACCTGCCCACCCTGCTGTTGCTGCCTCTGAACCTTTTGCATGTGCCACTTTTGAGAAGATGTCTGGAATTTACCGCTGGTCTGGTTCCACACAGCAGGCCGCTGAGCCGGCTGTGCGCTCTCTTTGGGCAGCAGGGGGCGCTGTTTCTTTACCACATTAGAGGCTGCTGGAACTGAAGCGACGGCTGAGGTTGTGGTGGCTGGAGTGGTAGATACAGTGGTGACCGGCGCTGGTGGCTTGATGGCAGGTGTGGATGCGTCTTTCGGAACGAGATTGGAGGAAGATGAGGTGTTATCCGTAGATGGAGAAGCGGATACGCTGGTTGACGCCGAGGCTTTACCTAGACAGAAATGAGATGTGATTGAACAATTGACACCAGAAATTTTGTTGTTTCCAAAAAATGAGATATCTACCTTCAGTCTTAACACCTGTCTGTTGGTCTTTAGGTGTGGAGACGGGTGCCGCTGCAGTATCCCGCTTGGCTTTCTTCTTTTCCCTTCCTCCAGATTCCTCACCGAGGTCTATCACCAGCTCGCGCTCGGAGTCTGAATCCATATCCAGCTCCGGGCCGGCACTTCTTCCTTCTTGTCCAGCCTGGGAACTCGCTCTTGTGGTCTGCGCTGGGGGCTTCTTCTCCTGAGTATCTTTTTCTGTAGCACCACTTATCTTCTCTTTGGTTTGGAGATCTGAGGATTTCTTGTCCGCTGCTGGCATTGAAGGGGCAACGTCTTGGTCTTTTCCCTGAGCGGTTGGATGCCTTGATGGTTTTTTTGAGTCTTTGTGGACGCTGTTGCTGTGGTTAGCGTTCTTAGGCTTCTGTTCATCGTCGGACATGTATTCACTGTCGCTCGAGTCAGATTTATCGGACTCGTCCGAGTCGCTGTGCTCAACACCCGGATAAACATCATCCGAGATCTCATCGATTCCTGTGTGTACATAAGAGTACAGAGTTTATCGTGAAAATGCACAAGTTCAAGCAAGTGAATGTGACACTGATGATATCACCAATGACATCACTACATGATTAAGTTAGAGATATCATAAGCGTCAAATGTTTTTGACTATATATACTTTTACAAATATAACTTCAAATTTCAGTGTTCATTACCAAGCTGAGCCTTGCAGCTCTCGATGGTTTTATCCAAACTCCTGGTTGGTTTTTTGGGAGAGGTGAGGAGCACAGACGCTTGCTGCTGTTGTTGCTGTTGTACAGTCTCACTGAGCTCCTTAAGGTCCATTTCGGCTTTAATACGATCTGCCAAAATATCATACGCAATTTGCTTTAACATTCAACAATAGTTAATTCAAAAGCAATGTGGAATGTGGTGGGTTGGAGATGTACCCAGGTTTAGGTTGAGGATACCCCCTGTGCCCGAAGTCCTTTCCTGTTTAACCGGTGTGGGAAGTGATGGTTTGGGGCTGCCGCTTGTTTTTAGAGACGCAGGAGAAGCTGTTGGCAAAAAGGCATGCTTTTAGTTCAACCTTGAGCTTTATCACACAGTTTTGCAGTGAGTTAGTTAGTCAAGCACCTGTGTAATCCATCGAGTCTTCACCCGCGCTACAGTGACTCGAAGAAATTCTCGGCCCTCGATCGTCCTGCTCCAGGTCTGACCCGGTGTGGACCGATGAGTTGGTGCTCATTGGAGATCTGGGCATGTCTGTCGTAGAGATCCGACGCCCCGTCCCTCCTCCTGACATCACCGCCTTACCCGGGGTCATCTTGGGAGATGCAGTCATATCGAAGTTAAACTTGACCTTGTCCGTTTTCTCGGGTTTAACAGGGCCTTTTTTGGGATTATTGGGGTCCTGCAGCATCTGAAACTGGTTGTTGGGTGTGTACGGTGTCCGGAACGGAGCGTAATTGAACACGGCATATTTCTTGCGCACGTTCTCCACGTAGACCTCCATTTCCTGCATGGCGCTGTTGAAGATACTTTTGGTCTTTTTTACAGAAAACGGGATCTCTTTAGACATAAGGTAACAGTTGTTTATGGGTACCCAGGCTCTGAAACGAACAAAAAAGCATGTTATTTCCATCCAGGTGTATCCAAACATAACAAAAATGGAGTAACAGGCTAACCTGTCGTGCTGGCCGAAGAACCGCGCATCCACCTGACCATCTTTGTCTCTTAAGGCTTTAGCAGGCCAGAAGGGAAAACCTTTTAACTTGGCCCACACCAATGGATGAGGTTGAGACTTTAGAAAAATAACAAAAATATTGCTGATTAGATCCATATTAATCATCCTTTTATTTCTACATAGAGATTATAAGATATTAACGTATAGAAAAGACGCCATCTTACGCAGGGTTCACAGAACCAGTTGTCTCTCTTCTGACAGGCAGACAGGTAGCACTCTGGACAAACCTCAATTTCATTCATCTGAGGATCAATTGGAGGGAAGACTTTAGCAAAACTCACATTTATTTTATAAAAATGTACATTAAACAGGTTTACGTGAAAGTGTACGTATCCACCACATACTGTCTCACAAGTGTTTATAACACTACATACACTCACCTCATGTTCACAGATCTTGACAATAACTTTAGCAGTTGCTGTTAACTTATGGTTCCCTGAAAAAGTGGGAAATGACATGGTGAAAAATCTTAATAAATGAACTGATAAAAAGCCAAAAAATAAATAAAAAATAGCAACAGACCAGCACTGACCTCCATTATAAATGATACAGTTGTGCAGAATCCATTTCACATCGGCCAGAAAAGCTTCAGTGCAACCGTACATCTTCTTTTTGATATTCTGCAGACACAGACAGTTCTCATTTACTAACACTTATATACAGCGGCCTTGAAATATTTCATGCCGTTCATGCAACTATTTGGACACTTTCTGTCTTCTTGAAAATTAAACATTGTTTTATTATAGTGTAACTCTAGTAGCCATATGTAAAGGTATATTACCATTTGTAAAACCATGGTTTTACTTCAAAAAATATGGTTAAACTATGGTTACTGTAGAATTACCATGGTTATAATAACCACTATAATAACCATGGATTTTTAGTTTTATTCATAGTAAAACTGCATTTATAGTGGTTCATTTTTATAGGGTGGCTGTCAAACAAAGTGGAACGTGTTAGTAGTTAATGTCACATCTGTGTGAACTTAAAGGAATAGTTCACCCAAAAATGAAATCAAGCCTGTATTCAATTCTTGCTGAAGCCATCCTAGGTGTATGAACTCCATTATATAAAAATATCCTGGCTCATTTTTCAGCTTTGTAATGGCATTGGATGGTGCCCCATTTTTAAAGCTCCAAAAAGTGCATCCATCCATTAAAAAAGAAATCCATATAGTTGTGAAGTGATGGGTTTTGTAAGGAAATGGTTATATTTCTTTATAAACTGGCGGTATACGTGTTCACGAGAGAGGTAAGGTCAGGTGAAATGCTGACCCTATACAGCAAAATATTTGATAATATACTGCTTTAAATACATGTTTAATACATTTTCAAGTAAAGATTATTGAAATGTATTTTTGAATTTAAAAATATATTTAGTTTTAACCTTCATATACAGTATTCTACATATATTTTAAAATGTATTTCGGGGCAAGTAAATACATTTGTTACCATACAATAGCCATACATTTATGCTAATTAAAGCAAATTTGTTACCTAATGTTACATAACTAACAGTGAACAATACTTTTACAGCTTTTATTCATCTTTGTTCATGCTAATTTCAGCATTTACTAACACATTTTTTTAAATCAAACAATGAAATCTTAACATTAGTTAATGCACCATGAACTAACATAAGTAACTATATTGACATTAACTACCATAAACAAAGATTAATAAATGCTAAAAAGCTATATTGTTTAATATTTGTTCATGTTAGTTAATGCATTTACTAATGTTTACTAATACAACCTTTTTGTAAAGTGTCGCCAAAAATTTTTCTTTCATGTATGTGAACGTATTTCCCGACTGAAGGGCAAAATACATTCTTAAATGCTTTAAATTTATTTTAATTTATTTATTTTATATTTATTTATTATCATTTTTTTCTAATTATTTTCTAGAAAAAAAATTATATATACATTAATAAATGCTAAAAAACTATATTGTTCAATATTTGTTCATGTATGAGAACGTATTTCCCGACTGAAGTGCGAAATATATTTTTAAATGCTTAAACTATAATTATAAAAATATATTTTTTTAAATGACAAAAATTATAATTATTTTCTAAGGAAAAAAATAATATATATATATATATTTTTAAAGTACATTGAACATTGAAACTCTTAACATTAGTTAATGAACCATAACCCAACACGGGTAACTATATTGACATTAACTACCATATACGAAGATTCATAAATGCTAAAAAACAATATTGTCCAATATCTGCTCATGTTAGTTAATGCATTTACTAATGTTTACTAATACAACCTTTTTGTAAAGTGTTACTGAACTTTTTCTTCCATGTATGTGAACGTATTTCCCGACTAAAGGGCGAAATATATTTTTAAATGCTTTAAATCAATAATAATAAAATATAAAAAATGGTAAAAACTATCATTATTTTCTAGAAATAAAATATATATATAAAAATATATATTTACGTAAATACATTCTAAAATATATTTTTGCAAATATAGTTTTTAAACATTAAATATATCTTAAAATATACAAAAATGCCAAAAAAATATATGCGATGTCTGACCCAACATTACAGAAACACACCAACCCTCCAAAAGACATTTATTAACAGTATGGATTCGTTTTTGGTGGATGGTGGCACTGTTTGGAGCTTTAAAAATAGGGCACTATCCAATCCCATTATAAAGCTGAAAAGAGCCAGGATATTATTTAATATAACTGACTGTGTTTGGCTGATAAAAGAAAGTCATGTATACATATAAGATGGCTTAAGGGCGAGAAAAATATGAGATAAATTAGTTTTTGGGGTGAACTATTCCTTTTAAAGGGACTAAAACATGGTGCAATGGGACTTGGTTGTCCAAATAATTTTGGGGCGACTGTAAGCTGACAAACACGACAGTCAGAAGGTTCTTGCCATAATTAAACCTCCACATACCTTCTCTAACGTGCACAGGTCCATGGGGTGAAAAATATACTCGGCATAATCTGGGTGCTGTTCCAATGACACGGGCTTCTGAAACGGCTCGGTCTGTAAGATAAATCATTCATGAAGACCCACCGGCGCAAGGGCTGAATCAATATAACCCAGCCACGTTTAAACTGATACCATCAATGTGAAAGGCAGTAGCGATGAATTACAGGCGTCCGACTCTGAGGTATGGTTTACTCACCCCTGGCTGTTTCATCTTCTGCAGAGCGAACTTGAGTAAGTAGGACAGTTGCTCCAGGTTAAGCATGGTCATCGCTTTACTCTGAGTCTCTATGCATTCAGCCACTGTTATTTTCTGAAGCAAATAGTGAAATGATTGTATTTAATATATAGAATCACACACACAAATACTTCACTCCCATTCAGATATTATTATACTTATTTTATATCTATTTGTTTCAGTACCGGAACATATCCAAGCATATAAATTCTGTCCGCCATTTTGGATAAAATTTATTGTATGCCATTGTGGCATAAAAGATTAGTTGAGATGGTATTGACGGACAAGATTATGTAAAGAGGATGTGTGGCAGATATTAGCGTTACGACAATAATTTTGCTTACAGAACCTTTGAACTGACAGAAGTACAGTCATGTGACACACACAACAAGACTAAACCAATCCAACACAGCAGACGCAATACATTTAGTCGTATTACTCTGAATACCTCACACTCTGGACAGAACCAGTCGCCTTCAGGCTCGGCGGCAAGTTTGAGGCACTTGGCGTGGTAGACGCGTGGGCAGAGCTCACAGCAGAGCACCTGGCCCTCGCGGTGACACAGCCAGCAGTAGAAATCATTCCTCCCGTCCTGCGGTACAACATCAACAGGGTCTGTGGTGAGTGCGGGCTGCTTGACATAGTAAAAGGGACCATGTCTAAGCTCACACTGAAATGCAGGCAAGAGAGACAGGGCAGGGGGTCAAAACACAAGCCACAACACTTGCAGGGGACACGTAGCAAGGCAATAAAATAAATCAAGGACAGACAGGTAAGCAGTCACGTGACCACTGGGTCAAAAGTAGCGGAATGCAATCGGGAGGATATTGTGCAGGATTTCCCTCCAAATTTCAATAAACACACCACGATCTAAGGTGTCTGAGATCAAGCGTGTTTGGCTGGTATTGGAACGAAATCCTAATTTGCTCATTTACAAAGCCGAAGATGCCAAATACAGATTACCAGCATCAAGGGTCAATAGCAATGCCACAAAGACCGTGTAATACTTTGACTATTTTTGGATAGTTCATGTGGATTTTTTGTTTTGTTTTAATATATTAAATTATCAGTGCTTATTAGAAATTATCCAAATTTAGCTTTCAAGAGCCAACATTCAAATCTGCGTTTGGCATCCTGTATGAAACGTTGTTCATTAGCATTGCAGCACACAATCACCAAGACTGCAGAGCATTCAATCATAAGAGCACTGTCATTATTTGCTGTCATAAATAATGTGAACATACAGTGGCTACTAAAAGACTTTCTATTTAGTCACAATATTCATACTAATTGCAGGCCTGTTATAGTCATTGTATTAGATTACAAAATGAAGAGCACAGATGCCATCTAAACACCATCTTTGTCAACAATTAGATCATGATTTTAACCGAATGCTCTCGGCACGTATTATATGTTCATCAAATACCGCTTAAAGGTGCCAAATAATGCATTGAAATAATATGTTAAATTGTTCTGATATCTACATAGAAGGTTTGTGGCTTTATTAAAGGGGGAGTTCAAACGGTATTTCACGCATTCTGACTTATTAACACAGTTTAAGAGTTCGTTTCCTCATGCTAAACAAATGCAAAGTGTCATAAAATCAGTTGGACATGTTACAGAGTATTTCTGTGCCGTATGCACTTAGTCAGGGTTCGTACAAGTTTCGGAAAGTTTTTTACGATTACGGGTACAGCTGACATTTCAGGGGTAAGCTATACGTATCACTTGTTTTTATGGGCACTTTCCCCGGAAAACCCCGCCCACACGTCAATCAGAGAAAGAGGAAGCTAAGTCTGTAACGCTAAAAAAAGTGGACGCTAAGTTACAGGCATCACTTCATGCGACAGCTTTGTTTTATATCAAAACTCAACAATGACACGAAGGAAGAAGTGAGTTTTTGTATGTAAGGAGAAGAAAGCCAGCCATATGGAAACAATGGATATAGTTTATTATCCGGGATAGCAGCCGAGTTTTGCGCGTATGTTTGTTTAACGCTGGATTTCATTGAAAAGTCCCAACCGGGTCATGAGTTGCATGCGGTAAGTAAGACTTTTGTGTTATGTTGGAAATAGGCGCTTAAGTGCATATTATATAAACAACATGAACATGTAGTGAATCATAAGTTATTCAGTCAGTGTTGTATAAAGTGTTGACTCGTAACTTGCCACTCCCGCCGTTCGAAACTCCTCCTTCCAAATTTTTTAGATTTTCCACAAAGTCCTCAAATGTAAATCGATTGTGGATTACATTCAAACTTGAGTCACTTGTGAGTACTTGGACCTGAATATAACCCAAATGTGGCAGTCATGTACATCACAGCGCCCCCTAATGTATGGTTCAGATTCTCATTTTTAACTTTTGAATTCTGTCTTTTATCATTTGCAAAGTCGTATTTTTAGTGATTTTCTAACTTAAATTTTTGTACCATGTCTTTTTTTTCCAAAAAAGGTCAAATTTGTTAAATACCAATAAAATGACTCAAGTGACATATGAAAATAAGGCATTTTAATTACTGACTAAAAACCTTTTCATTGCCATTAAAGTGAAATTACTGAACTTTAACATAAGAGAAAATGTTAATTTACAAGAAAACATGTCAGACATATTTAGAGGGTTTTGCATCTGAGCTCTTCAAGTATCAAATTGCAATCTGCAAACAAATTATGCAAAAAATGTTAACACCTCTGTTCCAGTTCCAAATACCTTTTGCCTCAATTTTGAAAAAAAAAAAAAAAACATTTAAATTTTTGTCTGTGCTAACGTTCCTAAAATAACTCTACTTGATATAGTAGAGTTAAATATTTAATTGTGTCTACTGTAAAGAAATTCATGTTTTTAAGTGTTTGAAAGCTTTTAAAAGCCACTGTAGGTTATTAAACAGAATTTCCCACAGGGATCAACTGGGTTCATGCAAATCAATCGAAGCATTTGTTGTTTTTCATGTAAAACTGCACATCAGCAAAATATGTACAGTACAAGCCACTATCAATCCTGATTATTTTGTGTAGTAGTTACACTTAAATGTAGCAAAATACTTTTGGGTTTAAACCTGATGGTCTGTTTAGAATTTCTTAAAATGATGCAGACATTTTAAATTGGGATGCACCGATAAATCGACCTACAATTGGTATCGGCCGATAAAAGCCAATTTCCCATTATCGGACATCGACATGGCAGATTATTTCCTGACTATCCAAAACACATCAGAACTCATGACGTGTGATTACTGTGGATTGGGTTACATCATCCGTTATATTTACACGCACAAAATTTTGTTTATCCGACTGAATTTAATCCGATTGCAGGTTACGATACAGTTTACATGTACCCTTAACCTTTCAATCTGATTAAAATGTTAGTTTACATGTACATTGTATATAATCCGAACCAAACGTCTGCACAAGTGCACAGCCACGGTTGCCAGATTCACGTATATAACGAGCCCAATGGATATTCAAAATTAGCATCCCAAAGACTATTCAGAGCCCAAACACCAATAACTAATCAACAAAATCCTTCGATCTTTAAAGGTGCAGTGTGTAATTTTTAAAAGGATCTCTTGACAGAAATGCAAAATAATATACAAAACTATATTATCAGGGGTGTATAAAGACATTTTATAATGAACCGTTATGTTTTTATTACCTTAGAATAAGACCTTTTTATCTACATTCAATGAGGGTCCTCTTGGTGGAAATATCCATTTTGTGCCGCCATGTTTCTATAGAAGCCTTTAACGGACAAACTTTTTACTAAGTTGTCTCCATCAATTACATGTTTTTCCAGTGAAGGCTACCGTAGTGAGGGGTAAGCAGTGGACTGAGCCATTGGTTGCAATTCACAACCTCACCACTAGATGACGCTAAAATGTACACACTGCACCTTTAACCCACAGAAAAAAAATCAACTTGTGAAAACACTGTTATAAAACAGTAGCCCAAATCTAAGGTCCACCAAAAAGCAGAGGATATGGCAACGCAGCGCACAGCATCTCTCGTCTAGTTCACGCTTTATCTCTGGATAAATGTACAAAGTCAAAGTTTAGTTGGAGAAAGTTCCGATACTATTATTGCTTTATGTAATGTTATGAAAGTACACATGAACGCCGCAAGGCGCGTGACACCATTACCTTAATGATACATATTGGCATTGCTATTTCTGTAACGAGAATCATGTGATACGTAAATGAGAGGTAAATATAAGATGTGATTTTAAGCACAATTGTTCTACGCATGTGCACAGGGTATTTTTGCATTCGATTAAGAAAATACTACAATTCACGCGTTTACATGCGCACTTTTCTCCAACATAATAATTTGAACTTTCAGTGTGTATCATTCTGAGTAATCGAATATCAGTATTGCCACCGAAATTTGTATCGGTGCATCACAAATTTTAAATCCACAGTATTTGAACATAACATTATTTTGTTCATCTAGTTATAAAATCCAACACAAATCACATGGGCACCAGGAAGAAGGGAATGCCGATATGGGAACATACTTGGTCTTTATTGGTGTTGACTAATCCAGGTTTCTTCTTTTTCTTTGTGGGACTAGGTGACGTGTCAGAAGGAGAGTGTCCATTGGAGGAATGTGGAGGACTGGGTGCTTTCCTCTTCTGAGGAGCCGGTGCCTGCTCCGCTGATCCTAGATCAGGGACTGCTGACAAAAGAACGACAGCCTCTTTAATATGTAAAGCAAACCCGAATAATACAATAGACTTCCTGGCAACCTCTCCCTGCGATTGTGACCTTTCAATGAATAAACGACACAGACTGCCTGCAACCTCCACATGCCCGACTACAAAGAGAGACCACATAAGCACTATGTCTTTAATCTTAAAGAATAAAAAAGAAAGTGTTGTACTATATCATGTCTGACTATGCTATGATCACAAAGACCAAATCATAATCCTTTGCCGTGATCAAAGACAAAATTAGGTCGAATGCCACATTTGATGTGGAAGATCAAACGCACAACTCTTGCGCTAATCTGATAATCTGTTGTTTGTAGTCCATTACAGCAGATTTTAACCATGCAACACACATTTACAGCAAAAGTGTGTTAGTAGAAAACATTACGTAGATTAAAAAAAAACACATTACCTTTGGGTGGCATGGAGACCTCCATCCCTTCGACAACATCCGATTCTGTCTTTATTTCCTCCTCAGCCAAACTAGATGAAGAAGAGGGAGATACGGTTAGGAGAGACAATCAACACAGAAGAAAGCCACAGAATAAGAAACAGAAATCTCATGAGGTCTCCCCCCGAGATAAAAGACGTGGATGATGTAATCTAATCTCCAGAGTTATGTTGTTGTTCATAGCAGCCCTTTTCCATTCCTCTTTCCATCTAAATCACTTCTACTTGTAGGCAAGGAACGTCTTTCGTGATTATGGCTTTGTACGGCCCACCCTGCAACCAGTCATTGCCTTGTAGAGTGCACTTATAACCCAATTTTAACCTATTTAACCTTGTGACAGAAGCTCGTTTAATTGAGACTAGAAATCTCTCAACACCTCCAGTTGAACCAAACACCTTCACAGGGAATACAGCCGTGAAAAGATCCCCCCACCGGAGATTAGCGCTCCAGAGACTGTTTTCAGACTCATTAGTCTAGTCCTTATCCAGAAGGATTTGGGTATCATGATCCAAATTCAGACATACTATAATCAAATCATAAATACCATCAGCTATTGACATAGCTATATTCAAAACATTGCATTTCTGTCTCTTTAAATGTTCTTCAGCAAATTTCAGGTAAACTTGTCCAAAAGCTGATTTACGTTACATCCTGCAAGGATTTTAAATATACGATGTGTATTTATACTCCAGCGTTAAGCTCATGTTTGCTTGTAGGTGTGAACACTGTTTGTACTCCCATTGGTAGCTAAAATTAGCATAACACAGAAAACAGACTGAAAACTACTTCAACCATGATTCTTGAATTTATGTGTTAACCTCGCAATGCATAACAGGTTTTTACAGTGCTTAAAGTCACCATGAAATGGAAGTAGTGATTGTCTTCTTTTGGGTATCGTAACGTATTTCAGAGTGAAACCGCTTCTGAAATGAGACAAATGTAAGGCGGGAATTGATTTATCCATCGAGAACTAGGGTTTGCCGATAGACGATAGTATCGTGTATTAACGATCATCATCCTTAATAGCAGGCTTTCATAGTTGACAACTAACGACGATAGTTGGCGATAGTTATTATTATTATCATCATCATAGTTTCACATTAACAAGCGCATTTGCATGCTTTTTCTCGCATGAGAGGGCTTTACTTTACGTGGACTCAATGCGCGCGTCTTGGACTCCTGCTCGAACCTGAACGCGTGTGGCATGGACTCCTTCTAGCACCTGAACTTGTAATAAGTGCGACTCTGATATTTCCTTGCACCAGACAGGTTGTTAGACGCGTAAAAAATGAACAAATAAATAAATGAGTAAACTAACGCCCCGCCCCCCGATACTATCGTGTATCGGCGATATCACAGGCTGACGACAAGACGATCTCAAAATGGGGCATATCGGCCAACACTTTTGAGAACTGATAGGATTGTTGGAAGTTGGGCCATGTTGCTAATTGCATGCAAAAACAACTTAACGATAGCCCCACCCTTGCGCTGTTCCTCGTGACAGGTAAATAAAAGAGGTCGTTTCCAAAAGGGGAGGAGGTTAACGTTTTTGATTAAATATAAGTTTACATGAATAAAAAAAGTGCACAGATAAGTTATTTATACAAAACACCGATACTAGTATCGGAAATGCCGCCAATACCACAAACTATTCTGACATCGGTATCTGCAAGTACTTGAACCCATGTACCGATCCGATACCATTTTCTTAAATCAAGACCTAGTTATGCCCGGCCCGCTATAGCTAAGGCTAAAGCTGCAAATTGGAACTCATTTCTTCTTCTACAAGCAACCACTGTTTAGAGCAGCGAAGATAAAAAAAAACTAGCCGTATGTCCACAGTTTGGCAGTATTTCAGACTAGTAAAATGGCGACATGTCTAAAATGCCATGAGCAATTTCGATGGGTGGCACAAGTATTAAAAACGAGTAACTTAATATAGTATTTGAAGACGCATCACCCTGAAGAACACGATGGTTACGCAAAGGCTAAAGCAAAGAAGAATGAGCTCTGCTTTATTACTCAAGTCTCTTATTTCACTACATTGTGGCTGCACTTTATTGTAACAAAATTGTTTCTGGACTTTTTGGTTTTTAGGGGTTATTTTCTTACATTATTCACATATAATATTTTTATATCCCTATATTTATTTGTCACAAATTTTTTTATACAGTTATATTCTAAAACAAAAATACCCTTTCAGTTTACACTGTTAGATTTGTGGCTGCATTTGAATTTTTTGTTTAATTAAGAAAAATAAAAAAAATATTACAGCCAAATGTATTTCAAATAATAAAAAAACTCTTATTCACTGTATGTATTTGTTGCACACTATTAAATATTTCAATCAATTTATACAGGGCTAGTAGATTACAGCTGTATATTCAGATACACACCCAGGTATCGGATCAGTACTTGGTATCGACCAACACCCCGAGTCCAGGTATCGGAATCGGTATCGGGAAGAGAAAAAGGGTATCGGAACATCTATGAAAAAGACTACAATCAATTTTTTCATTTCAATCTCATGGCGACTTCAACAAATGTATTAGACCACCTGTCTATTCGTTTGAAAAACCATCCAACAATGTGAAGTACTTTAATGCGGACTCTTTCCTTACCAGAGAGGTCTCAACGTTTCACCATTTTGAACAGGTGTGACAAATGTCAAATTTAATTTTTTGGTTTTAATACCCAAATTTGAGCCGGCACATTCAGCTTCTCGCAGAAGTAAAAAAAAATAGTGTAACAATCAACCATTAAAACACATTTTCCTATTAATGACCGTAAGCAAATAACTGTAATTGGGCATTGGAATAAAAAAGTAATAAAGTGCTTCACATATTTATAAATTTAGCTGCAAGGGTTGTTCCAGTGAACGACTTTTATACTCTACTTTGTTTTGGTTTTGAACTCGATTACTCGAATCACCCCCTGTCGTTTCCAGTACAACAGCGAGTGCGTAGAGTATAAATGCCTCGTGCGGAGAAAGGGGCGAGCATAATTCCCCATTCAGACCAAATAAACTGTGCATTTAAACTCGCGCATAATTAACTATAATTAAATGTTATTTTTGCAAAAAAATAAAAAAATTTTTTTATTATAGTGCATAAACAACATGATGAACATCTCATGAAAACACACAGTGAGGCATTACTCCTCCCATATAGGAGAAAAACACTATGCTCAATAAACAAAAACCTTCCCAATTACGTGAATCACGGAAAAGATGCCAAAAAGAACCGTGTAAATGACAGGTGAAAGAGGAAAGGCGGTCCACGGCCCACCCGAGAAACAAAACCGTACAATGGAAAGGCCTTGATCCTGGCCTCTGTGCAGAACCATAAGAAGAAAAGACGCAAGCAACGGTCCTCCATTATGTTAAGATTAAGAGCTTTGAACAGATCAAGCTACGATGAGACCTTAAGCTTTCAAATAATCGTGTTTTGATGGCATGATTCTCGTTGACAGGCCATGGCATGACCTCGTATGAGGGTTGGTCAATACAGGCCCAACAATCCACAAACAACAGCCGTCTTCAAAAGATCCAGTCACCTTCATAAAAAAATTATGGCACATTATCCATCATTAATAATACTCACCTTTCTCACAAGCAAGTAGTCCAGCTTGTTTAAAAAATTGCATATATGAAAGTAAAAATGTTATTCTGGTAAAATATGACTTAAATATGAAAGGCCTGTGATGCTAACTGCACATCTAGGGCCAGACGGCTCTCCATTTTTGACTCTTCCAAAATGATCCCATCCACCAGGCCTCTCGCTTCAGAAAGGTCAAATAATGTCAAGCCAACTGCATGGCTTCAAATCCAAACTACTGATCAGCACTGATAGAAAATCTCTACACCCAGATCAAAGAAACAGGAAGTCGTTCTGCTGATCCAATGGAGAGAAAGAAAACCTCCGGTCTGCCACCAAACGGCCTCCAACGGTGTTCACAGAACTGGATCTTCTGGAAGGATCGGAGCAGACGAAACACTGTTGGTATATGCAGCAGATAGACCAAACAAATCAGTGGTTCTCGCAAACCGACCAAATAAAAAGGCAAGACGGTTGTGAATGTGGAGATAACTGGTCAGAGAGTGAGCCGAGGTCTTTTTTTCTCTCTTCGCAGGAAATGAGAAAAGCCTCCCTTCCCCCAACCGCCCGGCTCACGCTCGCCCTCCCCCCCTCCCTCTAGGCCAAAGACGCGGGCTCTGGCACGTCAATGGCACAGGAGCTTACAGTAAACATGGAGAGAAAGACAGACACCCTTCCATACAGGTCAGTCTCAGGAGCCACGGCTGAGAAAAACAAGAGGCGATGCACTCGAGTATATCAACGTGCAAACGAATGCTTCACCGTTCAGGCGAGGCCAACCCTCCTCTCGGCCTGGATCGTGACTTCATTGCGAGTCATTTAAAGGGCAACGTCGATAGAGGTTAATGTGAGAATAGGTACAGTCATTTCCTCTGACAGATTTCCACGTTGATATGATTTTGCTGAATAAAACACATGCAACATAACCACTGCAGGTCATTTCCTTTAAATGGCCCAAAGCCAATCACTACAATTGTTTACAGTTCTCTTTTTCCAGACCAAAACCCAAGTCGCAGTGTTATGAATTAAAAATTTTACATGCAAAATTGAGCATAAAGAAAACATTTATCCCAATGCTAGATGACGCTTTAATTAATTGTTCATAATTACAGCAAATTCATTTGCTAACGATTGTTGTTTGATAAACAGGTGAAATATGATACGCACTAGATGGGTTTCCTTGATACACAGCCATAAATATCCTTAGAAAGGAAAAGGGTCCATAGGGAATGCAATGGGAGGATTTTGGTCCCGTGTGCATTGTGATCCCTTGTTTTGTCTTGTGAACGAAGCTTTGAGAGCGGTTTGTGTCTGTCTGTGTGTGTGTGAGGTGATGCTATTTTCTTACTTCACCATATGCACCAATATATCTGCCTATAATCGTATCGGCAGACAAAAGCTATTTTTCACTGTTGGACATCGAACTATGGTTAAAAAAACAGCCGATGAGCATGGCAGATTATATTGTTACTTGTCATTTGTAAGTAATTGATAATGGGTTTTGGCACAGAAATTTTGTATCGTGCATCCCTAACACGCACACACACGCACGCACACGTCATTTTAAAACAATCGAATATTGATATCGGCACTGAAATTGTGTATAACACAATACACACTTCATTTTTAAGTAATTGAAATTAAATATTGGTATTGGCAAAAAAATTGTCGGTGCATCCCTAACACACACACACACACACACACACGCACACACACACGCACACACACACACACGCAAACACACACGCAAACACACACACATAATTTTAAGTAAACGAATATCGTATGGTACAGAAATTTTGTATTGGTGAATTCATAAAACACACAAACACGTGCACCCACACACGCGTGCCCATTCCAAAAACATACACACGTGCAAAAAAACACACAAGCACACACACACACACACACACACACACACACACACACAAACGTATATTTTAAGCAATCGAATATTGATATCGGCAATGAAATTGCCGCACACGAAATTGAAACACAATACACACTTAATTTTTAAGTAATTGAAATTAAATATCGGTATTGGCACAGAAATTATGTATCAGTGAATCCCTAACACACACACACACACACACACACACATCATTTTTAAGTAGAGCCCGACCGATAAAGGATTTTGAAGGCCGATACGGATACAAAAGTTTGTTCGTTTTAAAATCTTATATTCCGATATATCGGCTGATATATTTTTTTTCAGAAACGCGCAACAAAACATTAACAGATTTCCCTAACATTACTTATTTGTAGTTATTTATGAGTTTTAACTAAAATAATATGATAATGCATTTTAAAAAGAAACTTGTTTCTTTTATTGTCTCGTGACAAACTCACCATGAACTCACTTAACCGTTGTTCTCTCTGCCCAACTCTGGCTGGATCAGCAGGTTGCAGGATGTGACGCGTTATACACGAGTGTTGCCAACAGGGAGGTTGTAGAGTACCCTCTGGTGGACAAACTGTACAACGGCAACACTCATGACATGGTTAAAGGCTGTTTCGTCCGGTTTTTAAAAATATTCATTTATCGGCCATCATGAATGCAGATACCGATAGTTTGGAAAATGCCTAATATCGGCTGATAATATCAGGCTCTATTTTTAAGTAATCGAATATCGGTACAGAAATTGCGTATCTGTGCAGTCCCTAACACACACTCACACGCCATTTTAAAAAAAATCTTATATCGGAATGTAAAATTGTGTATCGGTGCATCCCTAATACACACACACACGCACATCATTTTTAAGTAATCGAATATCGGTATGGAACAGAAATTTTGTACATTCATAACACACACACAATTTTTAAGTAATCAAATATAAGTACAGAAATTGCGTATCTGTGCATTCCCTAACACACACTCACATGCCATTTAAAAAAATTTATCTTATATAGGTAAGGAAATTGTGTATCGGTGCATCCCTAATACACACACACACGTCATTTTTTAATAATCGAATATCGGTACAGAAATTGTGTATCTGTGCATTCCCTAACACACACTCACACGCCATTAAAAAAAAAATCTTATATCGGTATGGAAATTGTGTATCGGTGCACCCCTAATACACACACACACATGCGTCACTTTTTAAGTAATGAATATTGGTAATGGCTCAGAAATTTTGTATCAGTGAAACCCTAACACACACACACAGGCAATGTATCCAAATATGCAGTGCAAAAGTATTGAGTATTGTAAAAGAACATAATGTCAACTATTCTAAAATATTGTATTTTGTGTAAAGTATTAAGCAATCTCTTGTCTTTTCCACACCACGTAAAAATAACAAGCAGCAACATGCTAACTTGGTGATGGAAATACAGTCTATGGAAAAAACATATTTTGCCTGATTTACATGAACCCAATGAAACACCTCCAGAAATAATCCACGCTCGGAAAACCCACAGACGTTACCAGAAACGCTGCACGTATTTTTACACGCATACCTGACACAGCAACCACGCTGCAACAGACAAAACACATACAAATGTCTAAAATCGACGTTCTTATGAGGCTCTGACCCAAAAACAAGCAGATTTTACTGTAAGTATTGATTAAATGATAAAAGACGGTCAAATGTCAACATGAATCCTTACCAAATGCAAGGCCTAAAGTGTCCCACAACCTGTATATTTATGCATACAGATGGCTAAATATAAAAAGAATGGTTTCTAACCCTTGTTGGTAGATCACATCCTAAATTACCCATCCTGCCCCTGTCTAACATGACCACAGCTGGGTCTCAGTTTGCTAATAGGCCCCTAACAGATGCCTCCATTTTCTATGGCGTGGCTTGTGACACACACAGACAATCAGCTTTACAAAAGTACATCACCCAACCCCCGCCCCTCCCCCAAATCAACCCCATGATCCTTTCTGCCCCCACATTCACCAGATGAGCTATATGTGGGCCCGGCTCTGTAACGCAGTGAAATGACTGCCAGTTCAGCAATAAGTGATAGGTGACTTAGTTTGCAATGCAACCATGTGACCAAGTCGAACACAGGCCAAAGCTCAAAAGAGAGAGAGAGAGAATCTGACACTCTTTCAATGTCTCTCTCTCCCTCCTCCTTCCTCTGCCCTGTTTTTCTGAAACAGAGGCCTGTGCAAGGCCTTCCCAGTCACTGGAAAGTCAAATCTGCAATTTACAGTGTTATTAGCAGTGGATCACAACAGGAAATGACAACAAAGGAGAAGACGTGATAAAATATCAGGCTTACCTTTGTGGATGCATGGCTGAAAGAGTGTAATGTCAATACTTATAAAACATGGAGGACAAGGGAGGGCTCTCCTCTCCACACTCACAGCTCAGGCCTGTCTGCTCAGAGCAGGGCCGTGACTGGCTGCCCTCCCACAAGCAGGATGTAAGGCCTCGTCTGATTGGCCGAAGCGCTTCCTGACTAATTATCTTTGTTCAGCACTGGCAGGATCAGTTGCGAGTGCAGGCGAAAGAGCACAGTGGAGAGAGAGAGAGAAAAAAAGAGACAGAACTAGGCCTCACTCGCTCCAAAAAACACCTTGTTCGCTCAGATTAACCGTTAAACGTCAGAATATGCTCGTAAATCTCGAGTTTTGTGGAAAGCCCTGAAGTTATTTGGGCTTGGTGTTGTTGTTATGCGGCAGGCCTTTGTTTAAACCCTTCCCCCACTGAAGCCAGATGAGAAATAGGAGACACAGCTATGGAAAAAAAGCCATAGTGCAGACTCGATAGCTTTCTGTGCATGTTTTATGTAATAAAAACAATTACTCATATAACACTTTGTTACTGATAATACAAATTTTTAACATAGAAATGTTATTTTTGCGATTTGTCTAGTCATATGTGTTCCTGTAGCTTTAGTGCATTGCCATAGCAAAGTAAATGTCAGAAACAGGAAACAAAAAATGTAAAGATTGATTGCTTTAAAGAAATAGTTCACCAATTCTGTCATCATTTACACCCGTGTTGTTACAAACCTGTATAGTTTTGTTTTGATCTGATGAACACAAAGGAAGATATTTTGAGGACCAAATCGTTCATGAGGCCCATTCACTTCTATAGTAGGATAAAGGAATACTATGGAAGTGAATGAGGCCCATGAGCGATTTGGACCTCAGGATATATTCCTTTGTGAGATCAAGAGATTTGTACAGGTTTGTAACAACATGAGAAATGATTTTTAGATGAACTATCACATTGGATAAAAGCGTCTGCCAGTGCCCAAACCTAACATGCAAAATGTGCTCGCTTTTTTTTGTTATGTGTATTCATTATGCATCTTTATTTATCTTTGTAAATCATTTACATATAATGCACTTTGAATTATTTGTGTATAAATGTGCTATTTAAATGTCCTTACCTTTAATGTTTGTTAGTTGATGCAGTATATCACTGGTAAGACTAGACAAACTGTCTCTTAATATAATCAAGTAACTCATTCTAGTCACAGAATTAGATTTTTTTTAAACAAACGTATACAACAGACTATAAAAGGCCTAAACGTAATAGTTAACTACGTCAGGAGAACCACCTTAAAACGGCGCTCTTCCTTAATATTGTAAATGTACAAAATAGTACATGCTTATTTAAAACATAGATATTTACATTATTTTAAAATAAATCCGTGAATATTGTGTTTAGGCCACGATTGTAAATGCACGCGCTTGGCTTTCAGTAGGCCGCAAGCAACGCTGTTTACTTAATTGGCACGACAATGACCTCTACTGGAGAGACGGTGAAGAACACACAACGACACAAACTGAGGGAAGTTCAGAAACCGTAATAAGATAAGTAAAGTAAAATCAGATAAGAATAAATACATATAAGCACATCATGCCTGCTGTTTTTGCAGAAAGCAGAAAAGGTAAGATTTTTGTTTAGATTATTTTGCAGTTGAGTTTTATATTTTATATACAACAACAACCAATTGACCTACCTTAAAATGTTTAACACGTGTGGAGACTGGGGCTGGGTTGGTGTCTAGATCCTTCTTCTCAATCAGCTTTTTCTATTCTTTCCCAAAGTCTCTTACTATATGCAGTGATATTATGTCTGGGATTTGAGAAAGTATGCCCTTAAGTTTTAAGTACAGATGGATCTGGTTGGTACCCAGCGATTCTCTGCTCGGCCCATTGATCTGGTAGTCTAAATGATTTTTGTCAATGTTATAAAATACAAGAAGCTCGTATATGGATTAGTTTCATCTTTAGGTTTACTTGTGGACATTCATGGATTCTTCTGTGCCTGTGGTGTGATGATGTTGATACTGGTGTCTTTTTGTTTACCATGAACTACTACAACTACAAGGAGAAGATCCTGCAAAGAGGAAATGAAGAAGTGCAACCTGTTGTGGGGTGAACTGAAAAAGAATAGACTGCGTTGGAGAGCTGTTGGTTATAGGCCCTTTATTCCACAGGGAATCCAAGGAGATAAGTAAGCACTAGAACTACAAACAGCTTAAAGAAAGAGAAAGTAAGAAGTAAAGTGGAGGATTTATGGATAAGCTCAGACAAAAAGCTTGCGATTATTATAGAGGTCATTGACAAAGAAACAGATGTCAAACTGAGTGAAGAAACGGGTGACACATGCAAACTGACTCAGTTTGGTTTATAAAACAAATACAATAGACAATACAATTAGAATGAGACTGTTACACCAGTTCAATCCGCTGAATACGTTTTTAACCTCAAACCAACTCAAACTTCTACTACTACAGACAACTACTAGTGCTTATACTGAATATTACAGTCCGATTCAAACCTACAGACTTTTTAAGTGTCTTACTGTAAATATCAACAACAAGACATGTTTTATAGTCTGAGAATACTATACTGGCATAACAAAATTAAAGGCAAATAGACAAACAGTGATAGAAGACATTTAGATTTCCCCAGAAAGTGATATAATGATGTGCCCTTAAACAAACACAAAACTATCATGTAAAAGACAGCCACAGCACTGAAATAAGTGAAGTGTCTACAAAAACAAATTCTGTTCATATTTAGTCAGCTGTATGATAACTTATCCAAAATACACATTAAACTACTTTTAAATGACTTGGAGGCTACTCAAAATGGATGTAAATGCTTCGATTGATTATTGGAATGATCCTTGCTGTTGTTTATCACATGAGATAATATATATATATGAAACCTTGGATATTTTATAACCTTGTAATTTTACTATTTATTGTACTATGTTTTATGTTACATGTTTCATGTTGTTATGTCTGTAACCTTGTTAATTTGTGCTGCTGCCTGTCTTGGCCAGAACGCTCTTGGAAAAGAGATTTTTAATCTCAATGAGTTTTCTTTCTGGTTAAATAAAGGTAATAATAAAGGTGTCATAGAATAAAAACTATACCTAGGCATAGATGAATAATAAGAGTTCTGGACATGGTAATGACATATCGTGAGCCTCAAACATGTTTGTTTTCTTATTTTTATGTACAACCCCAAAACAGAAAAAGTTGGGACACTGTAGAAATTGTGAGTAAAAAAGGAATGGAATAATTTACAAATCTCATAAACTTATATTGTATTCACAGTAGAATATAGATAACATATCAAATGTTGAAAGTAAGATATTTTGAAATGTCATGCCAAATATTTGCTCATTTTGGATTTCATGAGAGCCACACACTCCAAAAAAAGCTGGGACACGCAGCAACAAGAGGCCAGAAAATTCAAATGTACACACAAGGAACAGCTGAAAGACCAATTTGCAACTTATTAGGTCAATTGGCAACATGATTGGGTATAAAAAGAGCCTCTCAGAGTGGCAGTGTCTCTCAGAGGTCAAGATGGGCAGAGAATCACCAATTCCCCCAATGCTGCAGCGAAAAATAGTTTTCTGAGTTTCTCAGAGAAAAATTGCAATGAGATTGAAGTTATCATCATCTACAGTGCATAATATCATTCAAAGGTTTAGAGAATCTGGAACAATCTCTGTGCGTAAGCGTCAAGACCGGAAAACCATACCGGATGCCCGTGATCTTCGGGCCCTAAGACAGCACTGCATCACATACAGCAATGCTACTGTAATGGAAATCATAACATGGGCTCAGGAATACTTCCAGAAAACATTGTAAGTGAACACAATCCACCTTGTCATTCGCTGTTGCCAGCTTAAACTCTACAGGTCAAAAAAGAAGCCATATCTAAACATGATCCAGAAGCACAGGCATTTTCCCTGAGCAAGGCTCATTTAAAATGGACTTTGGCAAAGTGGAAAACTGGTCTGTGGTCCGACGAATCAAAATTTGAAGTTCTTTTTGAAAAACTGGGATGCCATTTCATCCGGACTGAAGAGGACAATGACAACCCAAGTTGTTATTAGCGCTCTTTTCAGAAGCCTGCATCTCTGATGGTTTGGGGTTGCATGAGTACGTGTGGCATGGGCAGCTTACACATCTGGAAAGGCACCATCAATGCTGAAAGGTTTATCCAAGTTCTAGATACATTTGATCCCATTCAGACATCGTCTCTTTCAGGGAAGACCTTGCATATTCGAACATGATAATGCCAGACCACATACTGCATCAGTTACAAACTCAAGACTGCGTAGAAGAAGGATCTGAGTACTGAAATGGCCAGCCTGCAGTCCAGATCTTTCACACATAGAAAAGTTTTGGTGCATCATAAAGAGGAAGATGCGACAAAGAAGACCTAAGACAGTTGAGCAACTAGAAGTCTGTATTAGACAAGAATAGGACAAAATTCCTATTCCTAAACATTGGCCCTCTTCCAGCTGTTCCTTATATGTACATTTGGTTTTTCCGGCCTCTCGTTGCTACCTGTCCCAACTTTTTTTGGAGTGTGTGGCTCTCATGAAATCCAAAATGAGCCAATATCTGGGATGACATTTCAACATATCTTACTTTCAACATTTGATATGTTATCTATATTCTACTGTGAATAAAATATAAGTTTATAAGATTTGTAAATTATTCCATTCCTTTTTTACTCACAATTTCTACTGTGTCCCAACTTTTTCTGTTTTGGGGTTGTAAATCTTGTGTATGCAAAGGACTGCTGGAAAACAGTCGAGATGTATGCCCCCAACATTAAATTAATAACAAAGTTCTTAAAATGTTTACTTATGTGAGCTACTGAAATGAGCCTCAGAGCAGAGCGAGCCAATCAGAGCAGAGCTCAACATTATTATTCATGACACTTCCAAGTAGGGCTAAAACAGACCTTTCATTCAAATGACAAATCCTAGGGTTGTAAATGAACATGTAAAAATGTTTCTGGATATTTTTGGCACTTAATAAAGTTACATGCCTTCTATGTAAACATCAAAGAACAACTTAAAATACTATTTTAATGCATTCTTTGGCACCTTTAAAAATGTAATAATCACATTTTATCCGTGTTAAAGGTCTCATCAGTAGTGTTTTACATAGGTATTGTTTTTATAAAATGTTTTAATTTGGTAGTTTTCTTTTATTAAACGTAAATTAACACTTTAATAGTAACAAAGATCTATTGCACAATGCAATTTCAAGTTTAAAGCCAATCAAGGGCTAAAACAGCACCATATTACATTACAGTACATGACAGGGGAGGAATGTATGGTTACAGTTGCAGCCAAGGATGCTTGAGACATTGAGCTGCTGTGGCTCTCCGCTCTGGTACGAAGTCCAACATTCGTAACAGGAAGTCAGAGAATAGTGACGCCTCTCTGAGAAGTAAATGATATTTCTCCACAAGCACTTCAAATAGACCCCATGGACGAAGTGCAGCGATTCGCAGCAACTCACCTATAAAATTAAGAATGTGGGTAAAGAAACACACAAGCTTATAGTGTTTTGTACTAGGATAACATTGATTTAAAGCAAAGGTCTCCAACCTTTTTGTGAGCAAGGGCTACCACAATGGATAAAACAATCTGGAGGGCTACTTTTTAATGTAATCTATGCAAAACTTTTTGTTTTACTTGTTGATTTTATTTTATTTTACTTGTTGATATGTCTTATTTGGCATACATAAAAGAAGCCAAGCTAATATAAAATATATGTAATAAATAAATATTAACATATTCCTCGCCAGCCATTTTTTGAAAATTGATTTTTCACAGAAATTTTTCTTCTAAAAAAAATAAAAACATACAAATATATCAAATGAGAGAACAGACCCTCTGCTTTTAAACAAACAATAAACAAACAAACAAAATGGGAAAAAAAACTTTTATCCTATTTATATTTTTTCTCTGCCTATAAACTCTTAAAAATGGGTATTTTTCTTAAAAAAAATTTTTTTTTTATCAAAAAGCTGAAACAATTGCATTTTTTGTGAAGGAATTTTGAATAATCGCGGTATTACAGATTAACATAAAACCTCAGGAACATGGTTTTTTTTTATGCAAATGTTTTCTCTTAATTCACGAGATAACTCGTCAATGACAGGGAAAGAGTTGAAAGTCAGGCTATTAATAGAATGTGGAGGGCAACTAACAGACTCAGTGCGGGCAACCTGATGCCCACGGGCACCATGTTGGAGACCACTGATTTAAAGAAATAGTTCACCCAAATATTTGGAACTTCATAGATTTCCCTACGTCTCAAATCTATTGAAACATAAGGATCTGTGCATTAAAGGGATAGTTCACACAGATATATTACACAAATAACGTCTAATCTCATTGGTTCCTGCATGATTAGTTGCAAGATATGCGAGAACCAGATTTGATGCTATTGACATGCCACCATATTTGAATGAATGTGTGCTTTTTGAAGCTTCGCCACATTGGGTACCATATTAAAACATAACGAGATGGCATTTTAACATGAAATAAGTTGTTTGTGTTCGATCGAAAAAGGAAGTCATATACAGTTGAAAGAAAAAGTATGTGAACCCCCTGGTCTCACCCGGATCTCCCCACAAACCGGTCACAAAATGTGTTCTGATCTTCATCCAAGTCACAACAATAGAGAAACAGTCCGCCTAAACCAATACCGCACAAACATTATACATTTTCATGTTTTTATTGAACACAACATGTAAACATTCATAGTGCAGGGTGGAAAAAGTATGCAAACCTTTGGGTTTAATAACTGGTTGACCCTCCTTTGGCAGCAATAACCTCAACCAAACGTTTGCTATAGTTGCAGATCAGACCTGCACAACGGTCAGGAGAAATTTTGGACCATTCCTCTTTACAAAAGTGTTTCAGTTCAGCAATATTCTTGGGATGTCTGGTGTGAATCGCTCTCTTGAGGTTATGCCACAGCATCTCAATCGGGTTGAGGTCAGGACTCTGACTGGGCCACTCCAGAAGGCGTATTTTCATCTGTTGAAGCCATTCTGTTGTTGATTTACTTCTATGCTTTGGGTCGTTGTTCTGTTGCATCGTCCATCCTCTGTTAAGCTTCAGTTGGCGGACAGATGGTCTTAAGTTTTCCTGCAAAATGTCTTGATAAACTTTGGAATTCATTTTTCCATCGATGACAGTAATCTGTCCAGGGCCTGAGGCAGCAAAGCAGCCCCAAACCATGATGTCCCCTCCACCATATTTCACAGTTGGGATGAGGTTTTGATGTTGGTGAGCTGTGCCTTTTGTTCTCCACACATAGCGTTGTGTGTTCTTTCTAAACAACTAAATTTTGGTTTCATCTGTCCACAGAATGTTTTGCCAGTAGTGCTGTGGAACATCCAGGTGCTCTTTTGCAAAATTCAAACGTGCTGCAATGTTTTTTTTTGGACAGCAGTGGCTTCCTCCGAGGTGTCCTCCCATGAAGTCCATTCTTGTTTAATGTTTTCCTTATTGTAGATTTGTCAACAAAAATGTTAGCATGTGCAAGAGATTTCTGTAAGTCTTTAGCTGACACTCTAGGATTCTTCTTCACCTCATTGAGCATTCTGCGCTGTGCTCTTACAGTCATCTTTACAGGACAACCACGCCTAGGGAGTGTAGCAACAGTGCTGAACTTTCTCCATTTGTTGACAATCTGTCTTACCGTGGACACATGGACATCAAGGCTTTTAGAGATACTTTTGTAGCCCTTTCCAGCTTTATGTAAGTCAACAATTCTTGATCGTAGGTCTTCTGAGAGCTCTTTTGTGCGAGGCATGGTTCACATCAGACAATGCTTCTTCAGAACAGCAAACTCAAAACTGGTGTGTGTGTTTTTATTGGACAGGGCAGCTTTAATCAACACATCCAATCTCATCACATTGATTGGACCCCAGGTTGGCTGACTCCTGGCTCCAATTAGCTCTTGGAGAAGTCATTAGCCTAGGGTTTCACATACTTTTCCCACCCTGCACTATGAATGTTTACATGTTGTGTTCAATAAAAACATGAAAACGTATAATGTTTGTGCGGCATTAGTTTAAGCAGACTGTGTTTCTCTATTGATGTGACTTAGATGAAGATCAGAACACATTTTATGACCAATTTATGAAGAAATCCTAGTAAGCCCAAATGGTTCACATACTTTTTCTTTCAACTGTATACACACGGGTTTGAAAGCCAAAAAATTTGGGTGGGTCCAAAACATTTGGAGTAGACATTTTTTTCATATTTTGGTGCCTTTAAATTAAACAATTGCTTTAGCCTAAAAACTTTGTTTACCTTGTACTGCCACGGACTGAAGTGGATGGCAGGCGAAGGTAGTTAAAATTTGTGAACAGACATATGTGCTAAATTGGCGAAAAAGTGAGTGGGTCCAATATCATTGATCTTAAGAAGTGGGTGTGTCTTGTCCCACCACATATAAGTTCTGACACACATGCATATACATCTGTGATGACATGAGGATGAATAAATTATGATAGATGTTTAATATTTGGCTGAACTATTCCTTTAAGACTCAAATATTGCAACATTGGTTAAACTCACCCTTGCGGTCAAAATATTCAGAGGAGTGTTTGCCAGACAGAGCCACGGATGCTGGGATCTTTCCCAAGAGCTCAATAATATGAGCCAGATGATCTACAAATCATAGCTGCTGTCAATACCTCAAATCTTCACTTTATTTCTCAATAGCAATGTTCCGAATTGCTTATAAAAGGCTTACCTTCCGCTAAGGAGAAATTCGGCCCTGCTTTGGGTTCAAATAAGGAATCGCCGGTAACAAGCTCAAATGCCTGTTAGGAAATGATAATAAAAAATCATGTGAAAAAGCATGGAGTGCAAAAATAAATAAATAAATTATCCAATAAATATATTTTTTCCTAACAAAAAATTTACCAAGCAAGCCGTGCTCCAGATGTCTGCTGGAGGCCCGTAGTCAGAACCCAGAAGAACCTCCAGTGAACGATACTGTCTGGTCTGGATCTCCTGGCTGAAGTGTTTATACTGCAACCGATACAAAACCAGATAAAGATATAGTTTAAAACAATTGAAACAAATTTAGTTTGAACTGAGAAATACATCTCACCACCCAACATGAGCTTCCAAGGTCTGCGATCTTCACCCTGAGGTTCTCCAAAGCTCCAGGATTCACAGCTGATCCTGTTTGTGTATAACTGTTACATTCATTACAGTGATGCAATTTGATGTATCTACGTTTTATGGTTTTCTTACCAGGAATCTGTAGTATTGCAGCTTTAATGTCTGAGGAGTATGTTGACCGAGCGCCCCCTGCAGTGTGAGGTGAGGATTGCGACTCGAGACACAGCAGTATGTTTTCAGGTTTGATGTCTGTGTGAATGATCTTACAGTGGGTGTGTAGATACACCAGCCCTTCAAGCACCTTAAAAAGATACAGAGTCCCGGGTTATTTAAAATGATAGGTGATTTATACTGTATATGACTTTATGATGTTTCAAATAGCATAACTCACCTGAGTGATGACACGTTTGACACAGGTGAGAGAGAGGCCTGGATTACCAAAACACACTTGCCAACAGCGCAGGTCTGGACCCAGCAGCTCCAATACTAAACATATATCTGCTCAAAAAGTCAAAGTTTAATAATAATGCTCCCTTTTATTGTAAGATGTACCGTTGTATATTGGAATTTTTACTTTCTATGCAAATAAAATATGAAAGTGGGTTTGCTAATGTTACTATAGGAAAATGTTATGCATTTATTATTTGATTGGTGGTTATTTTATAGTTTTTGAGGAGCACTTTAGACATGGTGTCAAAATAAGTTCTGCAGAATTCTGCAGAATTTAGCTCAACCCTAATCAAACAAGTCTAACAAGCAATCCCATAAGAAAATAACAGATGAAATATCTTTATAATCTGAACAATTTCTCTGAGAAATCGGTGAAATTACATGGAGAGCAAATTATATCAAAATGGTCTCCTGCATTACAGAGAAAAATCGCAAAAATATCTACAACAGAGCTCTCAACAATATCACAAACTGAAAAGAGATTTGTCAAGTCTACAATTAAAAGTCAATTATTAAAGATTTCAATTTATCATCAAAAAAAAAAATAAAAAAATTTAACTAGTGTAATAAAGATTTGTTGAGTTAACTTAAAAAAATAAAGTTCCTGCTGCCTTAAAATACGGAATGCGAGAGAGGTCATTGATATTTTTATTTTTGCTTGCTCGTTTTCTTGTACATAACAAAAGTTATTTTCTCTTTATCCTGATAAAATCCAAATGTCATAATGTAATTTCCTGTCCATAATATTTTGTGTATTTTGAAATGGACTGCAGATATGAGTTGGGGTCTTCGCCGTAACCACATGCTATTTAAAGTAAAAACGTGTTTATTATGGAGTTACTTTGGAGACAGTCCCTAAATTTACCACTATTAAATTGTCAGTATTGACAAATCAATTTTAGCTTGTGCGAATAAAATTTAAATTGTTCATCCATGCTAATTCAGCAAAATGTGCTTTAGCTGTCTACAAACAAAACAATGGGTTCTATCGAGTACACGTAAGCTTTAATCACATCACAAGAATATAACTTTTGTTATCTCGAGATCATAAGAAAATTAAGTCGAGATCACAAGAAAAAAATTTTGATATCTCGAGATAGCGAGAAATTAAGTTGTGATCACGAGAAAACAAGCAAGCAAAAATAAATATAGTACACAACCTCTCTCGGCTCGGCTTCTGTATTAAAATGTTAGTTAATTAAACTTAAAAATAGTAGCTTACGCAACATTTTTACACAACTTTTTTGTTAACTAATATTTTAAAGTTAAATTAACTACATTTTAAGGCAGCACTTACTTTATTTAACAAATATTTTTTACAGTGTATAATTTTACAGCTCTGTACTCTTAGGGGTGGTTTCCCGGACAGGGATTAGCTTAAGCCAGGACTAGACCTTAGTTTAATTAGGAAATATAACTAGTTTGAACAAACATGCCTTACTAAAAACATTACTTGTGTGCATTTTGAGGCAAAACAAATGGTACTGATGTATTTTCAAATATGTCAGTGCAAGTGGTTTTCAGTTTGGACAGCTCTTACATTTATTTTAGTCTAGGACTAGTCTAATCCCTGTATGGGAAACCACCCCTTAAAGGAACACACCCAGATTTTGGGAATTTAGCTTATTCACTGTATCCCCCAGAGCTAGACAAGTCCATAAATATCTCTCTCATCTCTGTGCGTGCTGCAACTCTATCCGACGCAGCCCCCGCCAGCCCAGCTCAGCACAAAGACCGGAAGCGAACGGCTCCAGCCAGCACACCGCTCCCAACAAGCGACAAAACAACGCAAACATTTTCCTATTTATGTGCTGTGATTTGTATAGTCACACCGTGTACAAACAACAAGGTCATACGAGACACAGCCATCTTTTAACAGTATACATACTGAGAACTATATTCTCAGAAGGCGAAGCACTGCTACTTGGGCGGAGTGATTTGCTCGCAGCAACCTAGAAGCCCCTGGTGAGGAGCAGAGGGTTTGGTCAGAGTTAAGCGAATCACTCCGCCCAAGTGGCAGTGCTTTGCCTTCTGAGAATGTAGTTCCCAGTGTGTATACTGTTGGAAGATCGCTGTGTCTCATATGGCCTTGCTACCCGTACACGGTGTGACCACACAAATCACAACACATAAACAGGAAAATGTTCGGGTTATTTTGTCACTTATTGGGAGCAGTATGCTAGCTGGAGCTATTTACTTCCAGTCTTTGTGCTAAGCTAAGCTAGCGGGGGCTGCGTCAGATAGAGTTACAGCACGCACGGAGATGAGAACGTATGTATGGACTTATCTAACTCTGGGGGATACAGTGAAAAAGCTAAATTCCCAAAATCTGGGCGTGTTCCTTTAACGTATTAAACAGAGTCTCATTTGTCTCTATTTTTCTCAGCAATTTTGGAAACATCTGAGACTAAGTTGATATTTAAATGAGTACTGAATCTTCTGAGCTATGAAAGGGCAACATGTGAGCAAAAAATTTCCCTAAAAATTACAGACAACTGCAACTCTGCTGTGGTCCTTCAGGAGCGGATTTGAATATAATGAAAGGATATGAATCCCGTTGACTCCAGCTATCTTAAACTCATCCAGTAACTGCACTATGCGTTCTCTAAGAGGGTTGCGGGCTGTGGGACCACTGGCCTAAAGAAAGCAGACAATGATTTTGAGGCGTACACATACAAAAAGAGAGAAACAATCGACTAAAGAACTCACACAGCGCAATAAAGTCACTTCATCTTGACCGGCCTGAGTAAATCCAGCACCGCTTTTTAACACCTTCACTGCCACATGCCTGCCTGACCTGTACAGCCACAAACATGAGCACAGATACACATTAATATTATGAAACAATGAAGCACATAGATTCTGATGTGAACACAGTGGAGGCTATACACAAACATCCTTAAGAGTCAGTACCTGAGGTCAATACAAAGCCACACAGTTGAGAAATAACCCCAACCCAGCTTTGACAGAACCTTGTATCTTTTATTAAAAACATCTCCCAGCTGGACTGGATGATACCCACCTATAAAAAAACAGAAAAGGATACCATCGTTAACTTATCGGACTGTTATTTGTGCTTTTCTAATTCATGTATCAATATTACACTGCACTGTAAAAGTTGAAAAAAAAAGTTTAAAAATGAGTGAAACTAAAGTGAAATTTTAAGTTGAATAAAATTTTTTTTAAGTGTTACCAATTGAAGTATTTTACGGAGCCCCTAAGGGGACATGGAGAAAAAAATGAAATCAAGTTTAGTTTCACGTGCGCACGTGAAACTTTCGCGCACGCACGTGAAACTATCGCACGCACACATGAAACTATCGTGAAAGTTTCACATGCGCAAACAAAAGTTTCACATGCGCACACGATAGTTTGACGTGCGCACTCGAAACTAAATTTGAAAAAAACAAAAAAATCTGCACATGAAGGTTTCGTGTGAGTACATGTAAGTTTCACGTGAGCATGCGTAGGGCTCGGTAGTAGGTAGACTATTGCGCACGCACGTGAAAACAAAAATTTTATGTGCGCACGTGAAACTTTAAAAAAAATTCTGCACATGAAGATTTTGCGTAAGCACATGAAACTAAACTTTTGATTTTTTTACTCCAATGTCACCTTAGGGGCTCGGTAGTATTTTGTTGATCCAACTTTTTACAGTGTGTAACTGTTTTTGTTTTTTAAGTTTTTTCAAATAAAATTTTCACTTAAATATTTTTCATTTAAACATATAAGTTGAAAAAATGTTTTTTTTAGATGTTACCAAGTATTTTTTATTTGATCCAACGTTTTACTCTTAGTTTCTTATTATTACTTTATTTTGGGTTATTCATCTTTTTGCATTGCACTGGGCCATTTGTACCGAGCCCCTAAGGTGACATTGGAGTAAAAAAAATCTAAAGTTTAGTTTCATGTGCTCACGTGAAACTTTTGCGTTTCATGTGCATAGTTTTTTTTAAAGTTTAGTTTCGCGTGCACACGTGAAATTATCATGTGGGCACGCGAAAGTTTCAAAAACTAAACTTTAAAAAAACACTGTACATGAAGGTTTCGCATGAGCACATGAACGTTTTACGTGCGCATGCGAAACATAACTTTATTTAACTTTTCTTCCATGTCCCCCTACGTACGTCCTCCGTACGTTTGAGCTATGGACATAAATGATGATAATATTAAGTCAGTCTTGTAGAGAAGAGCTACTATTACTTAAAAATACTATCAAAAAATTACAAAAAAACCCCCAATACTGGTTACAAGCTGTCACTGCACTGTCACTGCACACTCAAAATGTATTTTTTTGTCAAAACATATATGTTTATGCTACTTTAACTTCATTTTTAAAGTTAAGTTAAACAACTAAAACTTAAAATAATAGGTTGAATTGACTTGCAAAACCAAGATGTTTTTACTTTATGCTGCATTTATTTACATTGTGGGACAGGTCATGGTACCCTTTTATAAGGTCCTAATATGTACCATTAAGATGAATCACAGGATAGTTCGGGCTCACCATAGCAGTAATCGCTTGAATCTTCTTGATCTTCTTGGCAATTGGGTTCAAGATGTTCATATCTCCTCACTGTTTTCTGCTTAGAGTCCACATGAGACCTGCCCACATATTACCACATTAGACTGACATAAATATTCACACATGCAAAATCAAACATATTTGGATGAACAAAAAGGGTCAAATGAGAGATCTAGACATTATTAGATGTGCTTCATAAACACGTTTGAATAAGAGAAAACATACAGTGACAGACTGACGTAAAGGATCACATACAAAAGACTAAATCTGCAATGAGTATTTTTAGAGGATCATAAAACGGCAGTACAGGCGGACACACTGAAGGTCAGATACGACCGCACCACTTTTAGATCTCAACACTCTTTGCTGTGACAGTTTACACCCTTACACTACAGCAGGGTCTATGGGAAGATATCCAACATGACCTGAAAATACTTTAAGCCTCTTTCGGTCTAGATGCCATGAGGGGCATATTCCCACAGCAGGTTTTATTGACCTCATTGAGATTTCTAGGTGTTTGTAATACAGTGAAACGTGAAAAGAAACTGGACCATTGTACTGGGAATAACAGATTTGTAAACTTGACCTCCACAACAAACGTTCCTCTTATCAATATATAAACTTATCAGTATCATACCATCATGAAATCAAGTTGACATGCATACAGGGTTATGGTAATACACTGCAAAAAAATGATTTTCAAGAAAATATTTTCTTAGTATTTTTGTCTTGTTTTCAGTAAAAATATCAACATTTTTTATATTTTTGGTTTAAAAACTAGACTTAGTTTATTAGATCATTTTGCCCATCAAGAAAAAGCATCTTAATGTAAGAATTTTTAGATATTTTTACTGAAAAAAAATATTTTTTTCTTGAAAATAATTTTTTGCAGTGTATGAACCATTACAATAATGTATTGTTTGGGATATGTACACTTTAATAAATTTAGCATACATGAACCCGATGAGATTTATCATTTGAAACTCTTTCCCAATACACTATCTCTAGTAAGTCAAAATAAATAATAATTGAAACAGTCATACATAATGTGAGGGGTTTTATATTTACCAACACTGATCAGCTGCCAAAGAATGACCACAGACATGCAAATATAACCAAACCTTTTGATCTCGCTCATGTAATCCTTTCATAGACAAGATGAAAGAGATTTTCCTCTATGGCTAATTTAAAGTTGTGCATAATCACCTGCCGTGCAAACTATTTGGCCATAAAGTAGGTTTGCCAATATTTTTCTATAGTAAAAATTTAATGCATGCATTGTTTAATGATTTGTGTTTATAAAATAGTTTTGCAGATTCTTACTGCATTAAATCTATGCAGGGCAAATTCCTTGTATTCGTTCAAAATAAAAAGCTTAACACACATAATCGCACTTGTAGTGCCAACAAGCAGAACTGAGATTGTTTTTGGTGACAGCTTTTATAGTTAAATATCCATAAACATGTACTGTATGTTGACCTAGTAACTAGTTGTACTCACGATTTAGAGCAGATCTGATATCCTACATTTGTTTGCATGATTTCATCAGAAGTAAGAAGCTGCTGGTAGATGCTCTTCTGTCTTGGCTTTAGGCTTCTGGCTTCATGCTGAAGGGGATTTCCTCTATAAACTCTCTCTCTCTCTCTCTCTCTCTCTCTCACACACACACACACACACACACACACACATAGAGATGAAAGATATTCTGAGGGCACAGGTGTCCTGCTCATTTTAACTGAAGCATAAACAAACCAAACTTTATGATGACACCAGATAACAAAAAAAGAAAACACATAAAGCAAACATAATTCAAATATAATTTTTAATATATTTAAAAATATACCAAAATGGCTAAAATAATAATTTTTAATATATTTTGGACTGTGTTTACAGAAATATATTTTACCAATAGGCCTATATATTCTGGCAATTTTTTGTATAATTTGAAATATAAAATGTATTTATATAAAAGCATTTATTGGAAAAATACGTAAAAAATAAATATATATTTAATTTATATATTTTAAAATATAAAAAAATACACTTTACAGTGGTGGCTGCTCTTCCGAGGGGCGCAAATTCAAAATATGTTTGGAGTGTCATGTGTTTGTTGCATCATGTAAACCATGTGCATCACGTGTTTTGTCAAAATAAGTGCTTGGTGCACACGCGTCAAAACCGTTTATGATAAAAGAGATGCTCACGTTCACAAAATACACGCAAGACACTCCCTTAACAGTAAACTCTGATTATTACGCATGAGATTATGCGAGTATCTGGCAAACGCGAGCGTCTCTTTTATCATAAACCCTTTAGATGCATCTGCAGCAGGCACTTATTTTGACAAGACACGTGATGCACACAGGTTCACTTGACGCGCCGAACACATATTTTGAAATGACGAACCACACACATGACGGGCTACATACATGTTGTGACAAAGCTCGGATCGTGTGCACGATTAAAGAAGTCACCGGCTGCCACTTATACTTTATAAAGTTTTATATTTTATACATACTTATATTTGTCCAGGAAAATGTCGTATGGGTTGTAAAATTATATATTTATTTGTTGCTCTTGAATTTAATATTTAATATATATGAAGGTTTAAACTAAATATATTTTCAAAATATACTTTAATGAAGCTTTACTTTCTACAAAATGCATTTAGCATATATTTTAAAAATATTTTTGCCCAGAGAAATTTTTTTTTTACTGTATGGGAACCCACAAAGAAGACCAAAGTTACAATAAATCATTTCAGAGTACCATTACACTCGAACAAATGTTGGGTTATTTTCAACCCAGCCTTGTGTCAGAAAGGGACGAGCCCAGTTGTTGGGTTTATATTTGCCCCAACAATGGGTTAAAACTCAGCATTTTGGGTTGAAACAACCCAGCACAGGTTAAATTGCAACCCAACCAGCTGAACTCGTGCCTTTTTCACCCAACCCAACATTGGTTTGAAAATAACCCAGGATTTCTTGAAGTATACTGAGAAGTTTTAAAAATGAAACCATTAGAGATATTGAGGTAATGGGGTTAGGGCTTGTCTCTAACAGTATTTAGGGCAGTAAATATTAAGCAGTATATTTGGAATGGAATATAAACTCAAACGTGACATCAGCATCTATAAAAAGACAGAGGAATTCATCACGTGCCGTACAGTTATGCTGACTGTGGTTCCTGTAGATTGTCTTGTTTTAAAATTAGAGTTTAAAAATAGTCACCAATCAGAGCGATGCAAGGACATACAGTAGTTGTCTGGGTTAAATGAAGTCTGTTGACACATTACTCATAGTGTTAGATCTGATGATAAACAGTAGGATTATGAAGTATTAGGGGGATAAAACACGAATGTAAATAGATAGACTATAATGGGTTTTACATATGACATGTTACACATATAACCAAAACTAGAGTCTATGAATATATTATGAAAGTTTCATTAAAGCTGGTCAGATTTTTGAGTTTTCATGAATGAAGGTCTTCCCTCAATTCTCGAGCAGTCCCCCATTGGCTTGCACTCTAAATTGAGCACTGGTTCAAGATTGCATCATGAGTCAAAAGTAAATCTGTGTTTATTCTTATCCTTGCAAATGCAAAACTGAACTTGCTATTTGATTAAAACAGTTATATGTAGAAAGAATTTGAGGGATTCACTACCAAAAAACATGTTAAATAAAAAACTGGTTCATAAACAATATAAAGAAATGTATAAAATGCATGGTAAGTCACTTTGGTTAAAGGATCTGCCAAATGCATAGACTGTAAAGGATTTGGCATATTGACACAAAAGTTGGCGTATGTCATTACAATCATGACCTGAGGACCACTTACCGGTCCTGAGAAATGAAAACTTTAAACTAAAAATATAAGTCTGTTTTCTTTAATTTGAAACACTTCTTGCATTATTGCCAAATCACTTGATTGTTTCCTTACGTCTGAATGCCTAAATGTTAATGTAATGTGTAGGACACTTTGTGGACAAATGTTACATTTTATCCTATTTTTCGCCATAGGGGGCTTTATGATAAAGTTGAAAATATCTTACTGGTGGACATACAAACATTTGCTCTAATAGAGAGAGAGAGAGAGACTGTATGGAGATATGTAGAGCAAGTTCAAGTTTACATTCAAGTATGTCTGTCATTCCACAGGAATGAAATGTGCCTCACGGGTCAATGGTGCAACATATTTGTGACCCTGGACCACAATACCAGTCATAAGGGTAATTTTTCTGAAATTGAGATTTATACATCATCTCAAATATTAATAAGCTTTTCACTGATGTATGATTTGTTAGGATAAGACAATATTTGACCATATTTTAGCTAAAAATTTGAGAGGTGATTAGAGAACAAATGAAGGTAGGATGAAACGTTTTTTTGTTGTTGTTTGAAAGCAGATGGTCTGTTCTTTCATTTGATATTTTAGAAGATCATTTTTCTGTAAGGCATTAAACTAAAACTGGGTGGCAACTTAAAAAAAAACACTGACGGGGAAAGAGTTCAGCATGCTTCCAAGCATATTTGATCATCACTTCAACAGTTGCACGATATAAATGTTAAAAATTAGATGAATGTTGATTTATAAAAATAAACATCACAGTCTTAAATGATATTTTCATTGTGTCTTTGCTGCGTCTGTGTTGGTTGTGAACTGCGCTCTGTATCAGTCACACTTGAATCTGAGGAACTACTTTGTTTGGCGGAAGACTAATATTTGTACTAATATAATTACAACTTATTTGTGTTTTATTTGATGAAAACCTGCTATGCATATAAAGTAACTGTTTTATAAAAGCAATAAGCCCCGCGAAGCAGTGGGGTTTATTTAAAGTTGTCAAAAAGAAGTCCTTTGCAACACATATTACAAATGATGAATACACGTTTGATATATTTACGGTAGGACATTTACAAAAAATCTTCATGGAACATGATCTTTACTTAAAGGTGCCAAAGAATGCATTGATACAATATGTTAAAATTGTTTTCTGATATCTACCTATAGAAGCTACACTGAAAAAAATGATTCTGTGCCTTAGTAAATTTAACTTTACTAAATTTAAGAAATTATTAAATTCTATTAAAAAAATGTAAAAAGTAAAAATAACACAAAAAATGTAAGTTAATTCTAAATTAATAAATTATTGAGTAAATTTCACTTAATTTTATTATGTAAAATCCACCCAAATTTGTAAGAAGGAAATTTTGTGTTGAAACTACTTGAATTATTTAAGTAAATATAACAAACTAGGCAGTGGGCTTGTACTTCCCAGCATGCTTTGCATGGGACTGCATTTGGAGAATAAAATTTGAAATTAAACGCTTTTTTGTGTTTTTAACAAAAAAGGAAGACTTGTTAGTGTTTCAGGTTAAATTATCTTTGAGATTTAGAAGAGTTTCTGTTTCTGTTTTGAGTTTTGCATGTGTATAGACAATAAGTGACACGATGAAAATCATGATGTAAACAGTGCTTATGCCAGTACTGAGACCTATTGAGTCTCTTCTTACTTGCTCAACATAATGTGGCAGTTAAATGTGGAAAGTTAAATAGAATAAGAGATTAAAAAGCGATTGGATTAACTTCATTTTAGTATGTAGAAATTAAACCATTAAATTGATTTGGTTGCACATAATTAATTTTAGTGTACTGAACATAAAAAAATTGAGTAAATTCTACTTGAAATAATTATGAATATAATTAATCTGAAATTACTATAATATAATATAAGTACACTCAATTGATAAATTAAAAGTACACTCAACTTAAAAAATATATCTGGAGTTAGATAAATTAATTGTGTGCATCTTCTTGTCATAATAAAATTAAGTAAATTCAACATAACATTTTTTTCAGTGTATGTGGCTTTATTAAGAGCAAAATTATCCAGACATGTCTATTTACAACCCTAGGATTTGCCCCCAGAATAAAATGGTCTATTATTTCCTTATTTGAAAGGGTCATGAATAATAATGTTGAGCTTTGCCCTGATTGGCTGTTTCGCAGAACGGCTCTTTTTAGTAGCTTTGTGTGTGTAAACAGACCTTATGTTTAAGCCTGTATCAGACCAAAATACAGATTTTGAGAAACAACTAATTGTTTGGAGTTTCCATTAGGTTTTGGAACCTGCAAAACGTAACTGTAATGTCAAAAGTAAAACTTCATCATATAGCATTAACTAGCATATAGCGCTAAATCAGCAGTCACAAATTTGTTTTTAGCATAGCAACATTTTACTGACATTTTACTTCATTTAATGTTAGGGGTGTCCATCTCGACTATAACGTCACAGTTAGTGTTATGTTGAGATTGGCCTGTTTTCCAGCAGTCTTTTGTATGCACGAGATTTACATAAGAAGAAGGAAAGAATGTTGAGGCTCATGACCATACACAGAGTTTGTATTATTCATCTATGCCTAGGTAAATACAGTTTTACTGTTAATGTCCTATTGATTTTTGGCATAAAAATAGCACAATTTTGACCCATAATGTATTTTTGACCATTGCTACAAATACTCCTGTGCACCTTAAGACTGATTTTGTGTTCAAGGTCACATTTAAACTTACACAAGCCAACCTGTTGAAAAAGGCCAATTAAACTATTACAGTTTACATTGTTCCAACCCCAAAGAAAGTCAACTTGTGACATGTATTCAAAATCTTTTACTGTAATAGCTATGAGGAAGAGACTAAAATTCATGTTGATTCACTGATAAAAGCAGCTGACATCCTGCCTCATGCCTTCTGGTCCATACAGAGAGACTAAGTCATGTACGGTGCTAACAAAATAATGACAGAACTTGAACTTTTAAGTGAACTAAACCTTTAATGCGAAGATTTAACCATTCTGTCTTAAAATGAAACTTTTTCAACAGTGTATTACAGAACAGCTGATAAAAACTGACGTTTGCTTCAGTTTAACGGCTTATGAAACATTTATGATCGCACATTTTATTTACAGAAATGCGTAGAAATGCACAGGTAAAAAGAGCGAGGAGATCAAACAATTTACAATAGCCTCGAATAGCCAGCACGTCCCTTGCAAGACTTACAAAACAATCAGTTGTGTATCATACAAACCAAAAGGCCAGCATAACAGTGAACTACAGCGAAAAGAATCCTGCATTAATGTTCAAAGATATTGAAACCTATAGCTCTCAGCCACAGATTAAAGGTAATCTTATAAAAAAAAAACAATTGGGGGGATGTCATAATTACAGAAATTTGGTCTGTACATCAATCCATTTTGAACACAAAATAAATAAATAAATATATAGAAATCAAATCAATTACTGTATGTAAGCAATGCTCAGTGTAAGAGGCAGCAGCTGCATTTAGTTCAGGTTACATTTGTGCATTCAGTGTTCGCACTATGTAAAAACACAGATAGCTGAACTGTCAATCATCAAAAGAACAGCTGAACGAGCCATGATCATAAATGCAGAAACAGCCGAACAGCATGTGACTCCAACAGTGTGCAACTTATGCCAGTTATTGTGTTTTGGTGGTTGGTAGCTGGTTTGTTGCCATCCAATCGCAGCACATTGGCTGGTCGAGCAGACACCATGCTTCAAACCACTGGCTTGACCATTCTGAACTAGTAGAAACCAGCTACCTACCATTTTCCAAAATACAGCAAATCATCTTAAGCAGGGAACGAATTGTGCTTACTAAAAACACTCGGGGATTAACCAGGTTGTAACTGCTGGGCAACTGGTTTACATTACCTTTTCATTTACTAATATTGTACAATTACCAAACATTAGCTATTTCTGTAAATAAGGAAAGATGAAACAGGTAGTTTAGCCATTTACAATTTGGCATCTGATCTAATTTGTATTGCTGAAAGCACATAAAAGCACATCTCCAAATAGCAACTCTATGTTAGTCATGATGTGTAAAAAAAAAAAATCACACAATTTGTGAAAAGTTTAAAAGAAATGTTGATCATGATCGCTTAAAAATAAAAAAACTACTTCAGTCGTAACCATTTCAGCCAAATGTGCAGGGATGTACCGTACACACATGAGTGATTATGTAATTGCAGGTACATTTGGTGTCCCAAATGGTTATATTTTTAATAATTTAGTACTAATCTCCACAGATCACAAGATGTGACAAGCCAGGGTGAATATAATACTTCCTGTGCCTTATATAGCTGAAAATGATAATTTCATGTTGTCTGAATTAGTCAGTGTCAACTCTGCCACTGCCAAACTCCGCCACCAAGGTAGAGTAATAGTGCTGACATTATTTATCAGAACTGGAAGACATACACAAAGACACACAAACTCTCTCTCTCACATACATAACTGTCAACACTGTTACTGTCAAACTCGTTTACCGGGGAAGAGTAACAGTGTTGACAGTATGTAACAGAACTGGCAGTCATGCACAGAGAAACACAAACTTTATCACTCTCTCTCTCTCATATACATACCTGTCAATTCTGTTACCAAGGTAGAGTAACAGTGTTGACAGTATTTATCAGAACTGGAAGTCATACACAAAGACACAAACTCTCTCTCTCACATACATAACTGTCAACACTGTTACTGTCAAACTCGTTTACCAGGCAAGAGTAACAGTGTTGACAGTATGTAACAGAACTGGCAGTCATGCACGAAGAAACACAAACTTTATCACTTTTTCTCTCTCACATACATAACTGTCAACACTGTTACAACTCTGTTACCAAGGTAGAGTAACAGTGTTGACAGTATATATCAGAACTGGCAGTCATACACAGACACACACAAACTCTCTCTCTCACATACATACATAACTGTCAACACTGTTACTGTCAAACTCTGTTACCAAGGTAGAGTAACAGTGTTGACAGTATTTATCAGAAATGGAAGTCATACACAAAGACACACAAACTCTCTCTCTCACATACATAACTGTCAACACTGTTACTGTCAAACTCGTTTACCAGGGAAGAGTAACAGTGTTGACAGTATGTAACAGAACTGGCAGTCATGCACAGAGAAACAAACTTTATCACTCTCTCTCTCTCTCATATACATACCTGTCAATTCTGCCACCAAGGTAGAGTAACACACAAAAGACACACAAACTCTCTCTCTCTCACATATACACAACTGTCAACCCTGCCACTGTCTAACTCTGTTACCAGAATAGAGTAACAGTGTTGACAGTATGCAACAGAACTGGCAGTCATGTACAGAGGAAAACAAAATATCTCTCTCACACTCACAGACGCACACACACACAACCCTGGTAACAGACGTTGACAGTAACAGAGTTGACACTAATTCAGAAAAAAGAAAACCATGATTTTCAGTTAAATAAGATATGTTTTACATTAAATATTATATTGCTATGGCCTGTGACATTTTGTGATTTCGTCATAATGGGTACCAAATTATTAAAATAATAACCAGTTGAAAAAATGACTTGACACCAAATGTACCTGCAGTTACACAATCACCCATATGGAGATATCTGTACCCATTAGGACAGCCAGGTAAACCATATTTGTTTTAGTGATGTAAGCCAACAAGAACATCAGAACAGCACACATTAACACTGAAGAATAAACCATCGAAGACTATGTAAAATTTACAACCAAGCATGTTGAACGTTACATGACACAACCTATTTACCTAAATCAATTGTCAAGTGTGTTAATCAGGTTAACCTTCCATTTACATCATTGATAAAATGTGACTCAAAAAAAAAAAAAGAGGTCTACACGTGCGACATGCATGTGCCAACCACTTATCTCTGTGAGTACCCATGCATGTTAATGAATATAATACTGTAATCTATGCCATATGAAAACAGTACATACGGCTCTGTCAGGGTGAGGTCCCTTTAACCAGTGTTTCTCACAAATAAACATGTTTTGGATAAAAACAAAGCATCCTAAAAATTATTTTTCAGACCAGGATCACGTAACATCATTAATTTAGACGTCCTTTATAAACAATCCTTCATAAACTCTTATTATTAAGACATTGAGCGTGGCAGTTTACAACACCCTCCCAAACTTTATGTTGGTCTGCGTAAGACTTGCTTTGAGCAATATTCAGATAATGCATAAAAAATCTGAAGCACTAGCAAACCGGATGCTTCTCTATCAGAAACATCACACCAACAGAAAAAGAAAACGTTCAGGCAAAGCGTACAGATCTTGTCGGGCACCCCGTGTGGCGAATGCATGAAACCTTCAGCAAAAGCAAAGAGAAAGAGCAACTCTACAGACCAGCAACAGTGTATGTGTGTAATATCTAAGACAGATATAACATCTACAAATGCTGTGTCTTCGACTGTAACAGCGTTAAAGATCTCAATTTCCCCTCTGTTCTTCTCAGGATCCTTCAGAACCGCAGGAAGTGAGAGTTCATTGCTCCGGGCAGGGTCTCTGCTCTCTCATTGGCTGTCTTTATTTCAGTCTTTCAAAGTGTCTGTTCGCGGTCACGGGTCAAAGGTCAGTGACTTTATTCTCCACAGCTGCGGCGATCTGTTGAAGCCTGTATCCCAGCTGCATCTTCTGAGCCGTTGAATCCTCCTCTAATGCTGTGATAATCTGATCATAGATCGTAAAACAAGTTTAGTCTAGAAGCAATTGAGTGTCCAGCCCTATATAACCACAAGCATCAAGTCTCACCTGATCATAGTATTTGTTGATATACTTGTATAACTCGTGCAATGCCACCAGATGATTCACTTCATTTGAGTAATTCTGCAAGATAGGCAAAGATTTTATTAATGATTATTTATACACATCAGATACAGTGAAGTGAAGTATGTATAGGAAAGCTAAATATCCTTACCCTTGAGAGTTCAGCTAGTGAAGAATTCATCTCCTGGTCACTGACAGGGATGGTCTGTCGTATATCTGAATAATATCTGGTGAAATACATTCATCAAGGTAGTGTGAGTGCCAAAAATATAGTAGTTGCATATTAAAACATTTTTATAAGGCTTGTTGGAATGCTTGATTCTGATTGGCCGGTTGCTACATATTCCCAGATAACAACCGGTCAAAACGAATAACATGCTGCAAATAATTTTGACAGGTACAGTTTATTATTACACAAAACTTAAATATAAACATGTCTTTTAATTATTTCAAACAAACAATAAAGATGTTTCATCTTATCTTCATTTGTTCTCTTTTTAATCACCTTTCAAATATGGGTAGGTTTCTTCAAAAATACCATATTTTGAGCAAAAAGCTGATAGGGTGATTAATCGCATACAAAATAAACTTTTTTGTTTCCATAATATATGCATGTGTACTGTGTGTAATTATTATGTACATATAAATACACAAAAATATATATATTTATCAAAATATATTTAAGAAACATTTACGTGAGTGTGTATATTATATAAATATTTTATATTTTATTACTACAAATATATATTATTTATATATGTATTTATATGATATATACTTAAAAGAAATGTGTATATTTATATGTTGGTCGTTTGGCAAGATGACAAATTCAAAAATCTTTTTAAAAAACTTGTTTTAAAAGCATGCATCAGGTTTATTTCAATGCACATAGTGTATTTATGTTATTTTTATGCAATACAAAATTACATTTGCTCCATTTTTATAAAAGTTAAGACTGAATGGACCTGAAAATGTCAAATGGTGTAACCGTCAGTTGCACCAAAGAATGAAAAATATTAAATATTTTATCCACCTTGATGGCATGTAAGCGTAATGATAAAAAAATAATTTTAAAATATCATTTTATTCATTATTTATAAATGTACATTTTAATGCGTTTTTGTAATATTTGTCCTGACATATGCTGAAAACAGCTCTGTTTTCTAAATAATCTTGGACAAATGATGTAAAAATGTATGTAAAAATATCATATTACACTAAACTAGATCATTATATTTTACTCCACATTTTTAATTAATATATTTATATTTTCATTTAAAAAAATACTAGTTACATCAATTGACACAGACCGGTTACACCACATTGACATTTGCAATTATCCCCCAAATATTCTGTCAAAATGAAATAAAACCAGAAATTTTAGACTTGGTCCTCAAAAACGAGAATGTATGCAAGAAATCTGCTAATTTATTTTAAAATTTGAACCCTTTTACATGTAATTTATACATATGGACACAAAATAATTAATGTCAGGTCATCGCCCCATGTATGTGTGTATTTATATATACATAAAAATTACACACAGGACACACACATACATTATGCAAACAAAAGCTTTTCTTTTGAATGTGATTATCGCGATTAATCGTTTGACAGACCTAAAAGCTGAGAAAATTGCATTTTTGTAAAGAACTTTTGTTGTAGATTAGATTCAGAACGATGATCAAAACATACACAGATTTTTTACTGTATTTGGATCAGTGGATACTTTAGTGTTTTATAAGTTGTGTAAGAGTGCCACCTAGTGGACGAAGCAGAAATATGGATTGCCATAAAAACTTGGCAGGGAAGTGTGTTCTCTTAATTGACAAGATAATTTGGAATTTACGCACGGAAGGTCTGCATTCATTGAGCGAATAAAATAAAATAAATATTTAATGTTCCTTACCTTACTAATGAGGTAAATAGCCATGTAATAAACAGGTTGATATCACATAAATAAGCCCCAACAGTGTGATCAGGACCCGACGCAAAGTGGAAGGTCTTGTATCACACTGAAGGGGTTTATTTCACGATAACAACTGGCTGTCTGTACATTATCCTGCTTATTACACTGATATTTACCTCATAAGTAAGGTAAGGAACATTAAATATTGATTTGAAATATTTTATTTGCTAATTTTTAATGAATGCAGACCTTCTGCGAGGAAAATCCGTTTATTTCCGGTTTTAAGATGAGACAAGACAAATGTCACAAACACACTATTTGTTTTTATAATTTGTAAATATAATGTCATATAAGTTAATAAAATACATATTTATACTTGATTTTTGTGTAATATTAAACTGTACTATCTGGCAATAATAAATCTGCAAATGTCAGAACTGGCCAATCAGAATCAAGCATTTTAGAGTGCTGTGTAATAATTCTGCAATAACAACCAGCTGCTTATACATTACGTCTTACGAAATAAATATATTGACCTCTGTTTATAATATAAATGCATACCTTTCCACCATTTGTTTGTAGCGTGGGATATCTCGCGCATACAGAAGCTTATTGATCGGGGAATCCTGCGTGTGCAACACATGAAACATAAAAATACTAATTTGATCAAAAATACTATATTTTGGGTTCATCATGCTTCATTCTGATTGGCTCACCCTGCCCAGTTTGTGGTCGGCGATGGTACAGGAGTCCATGAAGGTCTGAGCAATGACTGACAGCACAGAGTCTACATTATCAGAGGCCTGAACGTCAAAGATGAACTGAGGGTTTTTTAGGATATTGATCCAGAATCTCAGCGGTAAGCTGTAAAACAGAATCAAAAATAAGTTGTGACCCAAAATACTCATAATTCTTTGCTCATCAAAAACCTGGAGTTTACAAACCTGTTTGTTTTCCATATGTGAATGGTCTCTGGGTCTGTAATGTTGTGCTGTGCCGCCAGGTCATCCAACAAGTCGAAGAAATATTTCACAGCCAAAGGAACCGGTCGACTGGTACTCAAAATCACAGTGAACAGATCGTCTACGAACTTTTGCAGTGTACCCTAAAAACAAAGAGTGAGAGTGATGCAGCGCTCCATGCTTTTCCCATTAAGCAGGTACTCTATAAGGGGCGTCGCATTTGTATGTGGTACCTTTACAGACAGCAGACGTGTGAGGTAGATCTCCGGTATGGCCTTGGCTCTCTCACGGTCTTTATCTCTCAGACTGCCTCGTCTGTGTTTGGGAAGTTCTGCCTCCTCATTGGCCTTCACCAGATGCCATTGTTTAACTCCTTCATCATCTCCATCCTCCAACATTGGAGTCTCTGAGAAAATAATATCATAGTCAATATTAAAGATATCAAGGTAATTTTTCACAGAATGATCTTTACACTATGTTGGATGAGTTTTCATAGGCAGGATCACAAATATCTTACATATTAAATGAAATTCATCTAGATAATAAATGTGTGAGACTCACTCTCTCCTGGTATGTAGTCATGGCTGTCATGGTGGATTTGCTTGGACTGTCGTGACACTAGTGTTACTGTGGCACCATCGGGAACCTGTAGGGAAAACATACATATCAGCACTGACCTATAAAAGTGTATCTTTTATTTTACTCTAAATAAACAATCTTTAAGCTTAACAGACCTTGTAGTGCTGTAAGGTGTTGAGGCGTTTCCAGGACCCCTGAACCACTGATGTCAAATCCTGATCTGACAAGATCAGATGACCAGCCATTCCTGCTCTCCATTCTACACCAACAAAAACAGAAGTCATTCGTTTTTATCTGATGATTGTTTCATTGTCTTAAAATATGAGATCAGATCCAGCGACTCTTACCCAGATGAACGGAGTCTGCAGTGGGTCTGTGGGAGTATGATGTGCCCTTTAACGTCTGCTCCAGGATCTTCTCCTTCACCTGAGTGATGGTGTCACAATCCAGGACTTTGGTAGGGACCGTCTGTGACTCACCAGCGCCTCCGCTGCTCACCAGAACATTTAGAGTCTATGGAGCAACATTAAAAAACATTCAATGTAGGTCATTAAAAGTTTTGGGTTCAAATGCGCGTGCTAATAACATTTCGAAAAGCACCTGTGTAATGTGTAAGTGTAGTATAATTACTACTACAATCATTTCAGGATTATGTCACCAGGTTCGAGGTAGCAAAACCGTCATACAAACTACAATGCTAAGTACACTAACCTAAAGGATTATTAGGAACACCATACTAATACTGTGTTTGACCCCTTTTCGCCTTCAGAACTGCCTTAATTCTACATGACATTGATTCAGAGGATGGGTACATGGTGGTCATAAAGGGATGGACATGGTCAGAAACAATGCTCAGGTAGGCCGTGGCAATTAAACGATGCCCAATTGGCACTAAGGAGCATAAAGTGTGCCAAGAAAACAGCCTGCACAGTGGTAACAAGGCATGATGGATCCATGTTCTCATTTTGCTTACGCCAAATTCTGACTCAACCATCTGAATGTCTCAACAGAAAACGAGACTCATCAGACCAAGCAACATTTTTCCAGTCTTCAACTGTCCAATTTTGGTGAGTTTGTGCAAATTAAAGCCTCTTTTTTCCTATTTGTAGTGGAGATGAGTGGTACCCGGTGGGGTCTTCTGCTGATGTAGCCCATCCGTCTCAAGGTTGTGCGTGTTGTGGCTTCACAAATGCTTTGCTGCATACCTCGGTTGTAACGAGTGGTTATTTCAGTCAAAGTTGCTCTTCTATCAGCTTGAATCAGTCGGCCCATTCTCCTCTGACCTCTAGCATCAACAAGGCATTTTCACCCACAGGACTGCCGCATACAGGATGTTTTTCCCTTTTCACACCATTCTTTGTAAACCCTAGAAATGGTTGTGCGTGAAAATTCCAGTAACTGAGCAGATTGTGAAATACTTAGACCAGCCCATCTGGCACCAACAAACATGCCACTCTCAAAATTGCTTAAATCACCTTTCTTTCCCATTCTGATATTCAGTTTGGAGTTCAGGAGATTGACTTGACCAGGACCACACCCCTAAGTGCATTGAAGCTACTGCCATGTAATTGGTTGCATTTGCATTAATGAGAAATTGAACAGGTGTTCCTAATAATCCTGTAGGTAAATGTATATTTCCACCACAAAGTGCAGATGTGGTTCTCTTACCACAGTATGGTAGTCCACATCTTCTCGCAGTAGTCTGTTATCGTTCAGCGTGTATTTAGCTTTGCCTGAAACAGCATCCACGGGACCCTTATCCACCTGATGCTTAATGGCTCTGAACATCATGTAGAAAGACTCGCCTGCCGTGTCCTGTCACACAACAGATAAATGCAAAACAAAACGTCTGAAATCAACCAGTCATCTTTCTTGGATGTCTCTTTAAATAACTCTAACACAGAGCAGAAGAAGCATTACTAACCCTGAGGAAGGAGTACAGGCAAATAGACATCCAGTTTGTCAAAAGCTTCTCCACTACAGACTCAGTCCTGTTAAAGAGATTCATTTCCACTGAGGATCAATCATTTCATACAGCTATTATCAATTTCAGTCATCTACATCATGTACATAAAGAGCATTAGTGAATTTTGTGGTTTCATATAGAGTAATGGTGATTCGATGATTCCACATGATGGGGATTCAGTGATTAAACTGAGATAAATAGCAATTTTGTGGTTTTATGTGGGATAATGGGGACTCACTGATTCCATATAGGTCAATGGAAATTCTGTGGTTTCATGTAAATAAATAGGAATTCTGCTGTTTCACGTAGATAAATGGGAATTCTGCGGTTTCACGTACATAAATAGGAATCTTGTGGTTTCATGTAGATAAATGGGAATTCTGTAGTTTCAAATAGATAAATGGAAATTCTGTGGTTTCACATAGATAAATGGGAATTCTGTAGTTTCAAACAGAAAAATGGAAATTCTGCGGTTTCACATAGATAAATGGGAATTCTGTGGTTTCACGTACATATATAGGAATTCTGCACTCTCACATAGATAAATGGGAATTTGCGGTTTCACGTACATAAATAGGAATCTTGTGGTTTCACGTAGATAAATGGGAATTCTGTAGTTTCAAATAGATAAATGGAAATTCTGTGGTTTCACATAGATAAATTGGAATTCTGTGGTTTCACGTATATATATAGGAATTCTGCGGTCTCGCATAGATAAATGGGAATTTGCGGTTTTACATACATAAATAGGAATTTTGCGGTTTCATGTACATAAATGGGAATTCAGTTTTACGTACATAAATAGGAATTCTGCGGTTTCACGTAGATAAATTGGAATTCTGTGGTTTCACGTACATATATAGGAATTCTCCACTCTCACATAGATAAATGGGAATTTGTGGTTTTACGTACATAAATAGAAATTCTGCTGTTTTTCGTAGATAAATGGGAATTCTGTAGTTTCAAATAGATAAACGGAAATTCAGCGGTTTCACACAAATAAATGGGAATTCTGTGGTTTCACATAAATAAATAGGAATTCTGCACTCTCACATAGATAAATGGGAATTTGCGTTTTTACGTACATAAATAGGAAATTTGGGGTTTCACGTAGATAAATGGGAATTCTGTGGTTTCACATAGATAATTGGAATTCTGTCGTTCACGTACATATATAGGAATTCTGTGGTCTCGCATAGATAAATGGGAATTCGGGGTTTTACATAGATAAATAGGAATTCTGCGGTTTTATACAGATAAATGGGAATTCTGTGGTTTCTCATACATAAATAGGAATTTTGCACTCTCACATAGATAAATGGGAATTTGCGGTTTTACGTACATAAATAGAAATTCTACTGTTTTTACGTAGATAAATGGGAATTCTGTAGTTTCAAATAGATAAATGGGAATTCTGCAGTTTCACACAGATAAATGGGAATTCTGTCGTTTCACGTACATAAATAGGAATTCTGCTGTTTCACGTAGATAAATGGGAATTCTGTAGTTTCAAACAGATAAATGGAAATTCTGCGGTTTCACATAGATAAATGGGAATTCTGTAGTTTCAAATAGATAAATGGAAATTCTGCACTCTCACATAGATAAATGGGAATTCTGTGGTTTCACGTACATAAATAGGAATCTTGTGGTTTCACGTAGATAAATGGGAATTCTGTAGTTTCACACAGATAAATGGGAATTCTGTCGTTTCACGTACATAAATAGGAATTCTGCTGTCTCACATAGATAAATGGGAATTTGCTGTTTTACGTACATAAATAGGAATTTTTGCGGTTTCACATACATAAATTGGAATTCACAGTTTTACGTACATAAATAGGAATTCTGCGGTTTCACGTAGATAAATGGGAATTCTGTAGTTTCAAATAGGAATGGGAATTCTGCACTCTCACATAGATAAATGGGAATTTTCAGTTTTACATACATAAATAGAAATTCTGCTGATTCACGTAGATAAATGGGAATTCTGTAGTTTCAAATAGATAAATGGGTATTCTGCTGTTTCACGTAGATAAATGGGAAATTGTGGTTTTACGTACATAAATAGGAATTTTGCAGTTTCACATACATAAATGGGAATTCACAGTTTTATGTAAATAAATAAGGAATTCTGCTGTTTCACGTACATAAATGGAAATTCTGCGGTTTCACACAGATCATTGGAATTCTGCGGTTTCAAGTAGATAAATTGGAACTTGCTGTTTCACATACATAAATAGGAATTCTGGGTTTCACGTATATAATGAGAATTCTGTGGTTTCATGTAGAATACAGGAAATCTATGGTTTTATGTAGATAACCATTTCATGTACACTAATATGTATTCAGTGAGAAACAATGATATGAGATGTGCTGACCTGCGCAGCATGAGTTTAGGGTTCTTGGTGATGTACTGCTCCACCAGGTGACTCAGCAGAGTTTTTAAGATGTCTGTGAAATATTCCAGCTTGCCGTGCAGCGCCACCGTGAGGAGAGACGCCACGTACGCCCTGTCCCTCGGAGAGAAGGTCCGCTGGGCTTCCAGAGTGTGAATGAACTGTACAGAAGCACATAAACACAACAAATGAAGAACTCTAAACCTTTTATAGACCCTATACCTTATCTCTGAGGAAAAGCAAACCTTGGTGAGGAACAGCTTGCTGTTGAGAAGGTTAGACAGCTGAACCAGGCCTTGCTCTACGGTGGCCCGGCGACAAGCCGGAACATCAAGGTCTCGTGTTAGCGGTGACTCTCTGTGACCAGGGAAGAAGATCCTCTCAGAGTACCTACGATAGTCCAGGAATGGAATTCCAGATCCCATGAGATCGCTGGATACGTCCATCATCTCCGTCATTAGATCTGCATAAAATGCAGAAGTTCTTTATTATCACATACGCTTATGATAAAATAAACAGCATTTGGCTGTTGCGTTTCTATACTGGTAGATCACTGCATAAGCAGCTCAAACGTCATGGGTTTGATTCCCAAGGAGACCAACATACTTATAAATGAACTGTAATTTGCTTTTGGATTAAGGCGTCTGCCAAATGCAATGTAAATGTTTATATGGCAATGTCTGACCTGTGAATTCCTTTTTACAGCGATCTCTGACACTGGTCTCCAAATTCTCCATCTGAATTTGAACTTTCTTATAGTCTCGTAGGGCTTGCTTGCTTTTCCTCCTGTTAAACACACACATTCTCATATAATATTACTCCCCACTGTTATAGATGCTAACCCTAGTGTCACATTAGCTACAAGAGACAGAGCGACAGGCTACCATTCATTTTCAATGGGAGTAGCCGTTTGCCAGCGACAATCGACGAGTCTGCCACTGCGGCGAGCAAGGTGGGGCCAAAATAGAAAAGAAGGTTATTTTATGCAAATGCTGAGCGATGCGACAAAGCGACTGCCAATCGGAGTGAAGTGGCAGCGTGAAGTAGATCAATGGCTCGAGTCGGAGAAAATAATTCAAGGTGGTGGAAAATGCGTATTTCTGTATATATCTGATAAGTTTGGCATTTTATCTCATATATTTTGTTATTTTATTGAGAAATAAATACTTTTAAATTCAAAAACATCATTCTTGTAACTTAACAATACCCTTGAAGTGACTTTTGATAGAGCTTTACTGTTGCCAAGCAACCAGGAGTAGGCATGCCCAGGAATGCCCATCAAGCGAGTGCGTGTCGCTCGGTGTCGCTCACTTTTTTAGCTTATGTGACTCTATAAGGGTAAGTCTGCAAGATGTGTTTATTCTCAGCTGCCTGTCCTGGTACTGGCCAATAATATGATTTACACAATTTAATGCAAGTTGCTTTGGCAAAATCATATGTTTAGAACATAAATATATGTAATGTGCACTACCAGACAAATATTTGGACACAACAACACACACTTCAATGGCAAGATTGTGGGTTCAATCTGAGGGAAAGCACATACTGATAAACTGTATGGTTTAGTGCAATCTACCAAATGCATAAGTGTAAATCTTAAAATTTTGGTTCTTCAAAGTAGCCAACCTTCACACAAATTACAACAAAACTAGGAATTTAAACAATTTAGATCAAGCACATCCAACCTCCGACTGGTGGTCTATGTCTAACATTTACATGGCTGATCTCTGTTGCAAATACCTGTATATGAGGACGATAACCAGCACAATAAGAGCCACAATAAAGGCTCCCACCCCGACTCCAACTTGAGCTTCCAGAGGGAAAGTGGCCTGACCCTGTGAATCATACTGCAGCCGACCCAGAGAGAAGTTGAGATTTCCCATCCTCACCTATTCACACACAAAACACTTCTTTTTATAGCACATCACTAGGAAACACCAAAACAACAAAGGGTTCAGATACAAGTTGGCATACAGTGAATTCTGGGAGTGCGTCATTGGAATCTCGTTTCTTGGACGCTGACACCGGTGGCTGTTGTGCTGGCGGCTCGCAGTACAAATGATTCCTGGTTAAAGTCTTGACGGTGCACTCTCCATCTCCAACCAGGGCCACCACCTCTTCCTTAGATATGGCCAGGTCCAGGTTCTCCCCCTGAATCAAATGTTAAAGAATATACATTTAAAGATGAAGGAATTTGTACTATGCTTGCATTATGAAAGGTTCCCAAACACTCCTAACATTTTCTTGTTTTGAAACTAAAAATATCTGATTCAAAGTTGTTTTTATTTTCCATCATACCAAGCCTGTTTACCCATATGAAATAACATAAAATCAGTCAATCAGATTGGAACCTTGTTTGGGAAAGCACATTATCTGATATAAATGGTTGTGGGACATAAATAACTCGCACATGAATAATTAACCCACGAATAAGAGATGATAGATATGCATTGAACTCTAACCTCAACAGAGATGATGCTGCCGGGTTTGTGGCGGAAAGGTTTGCTGGGATCGTGTTGATTGAGGTCGTGAAGAACAGGGTTCGGCTCATAGCTGAAGGGGCCGCCGTTGACCGCCTCAAATTCAAAATGGAGGTTATCCAAGAGGAAGTGGACGCTTACTGCGGCACGCAGGGCCTCGGGCCCCACTTCTGGAGTGGGACACAGGATTAAAGTGGAACTGTTCACTGTGCACTGCTCTTCAACCTGACAAAAACCAGAACATAAACCACTTAGGAGCCATATAACTTTCACAATTGGATGTGAACATATGTGACCACAAAACCAGTCACTAAAGGGCGATTTATAGTCCGTAGCCTGACGTGCACCTCGCAAAAATTTTAATAGCGCGTCAGATCTATGCGGACCGCAAGCGCCATCATTGGTCCACCAGAACCCCTCCCATCAGGTAAAAAAACTGCGTCATAGGTATTTCCTTTTGTGACGGTGAAAACAAAGATGAGCCAAAGTTGAGGAGTGATTTAAATCAAACTGCAACAAAAGTCGCTGTCTATTTACTTTTATCATTGCTGGTCTTCTCAAATCATACACAACAAGTTGCTGTTTCTTCTTCGTTTGTGGGTTAACTCGCCAAGCCTCTTCTTCTCTGACGGTCGCGCTGCTACTGTGGTTTGCGCGTGCGTTTGCACGTCGTCGCGAAGGACGACGAAAAAGTATAAATGAAAACCGACGCGGAACCTACGCCGTAGGACCTACGCACGACTATAACAAGCCCTTAAGGGGGCGTATGCACCAAAAACGGCAGGTGGACACTAACTGTGGGTGCTTGCTAGCGGTTTTGCAGCTAAGCGTTTTTGGTTAAATCAAAATATTGAGAAAATCATTCTTAGCAACACATATTAGGAGTGCGCGAGGCAAAAACTAACGTGGGGTTAGTTGTAACATGGACTGTATACATTGTTGCACAAGGTTGAGCGTTTGGTTTTCTGGTATGTCTCCCGCAAATTATTGGAAATGTATAATGTTAATGTAGAGAGAGTTATTGATGAACGAGTGTTTTGGTGGCATGCAAGTACATTTTTTCATCATATGTTGTTTTCGGTTTCTAAGTTGGGTGTGTAAGATACCAAATCCAATGCTATGTCATCTTAATCAGTGTCTTGTTGACTAAAACATAGCATCGTTTTGAAATATGTCTTAGCAACTTTTTTGGTGGGCTTGAAAATATTTTGACCCAGCGCGGTTAATTGTAACGCTGTGTTACAACTAACCTCTCAGCACTTACGATATGAAAACCGCTAATGTTAGCGTAATTCTTGCAGTTGTTATAAATAAGCTACACACAAATGATTGCTGGCTGCCAACAAAATAAATCTGCATGTCTTATCAAAAATCGTCGGTCAAATATCTTTAATATTGATTGAATAAGGTCACGTCAAAGATTGTAATCATAATGAAATGAATGAATAAAATCAGACTTTGATGCTCATTATCTCAGAATTTGATTTTGAAACTGTAGTATAATTATTATAGACTGGGTCACATATACAAATGTTTTTGTCATAATTGTGCTGCTTTTTCTCAAATATTTAGACATTTGAATCCATTTATAATTGAACTATTGTTAGTTCAGGGCTGGATGAATGAATACAATGTGGATACCTGTCTATTATTAGACAGATATATAAACAATATCCACTTCAAGTATATAGACAAAATAGTATTGAAATATTTGCCTGCAAACTTAATTTTTAGCAGTGTTACAACTAACCCCCTGCCTGTTACAATTAAACCCACCTATGGGGTAAGATGTAACGTTTGCACTTCTGTCATGTTTGGTGTAATTGTCCAAGAATGGTAAGTACTAGAAACAAACTTCAAATGTTCATTTGTAGCAGAGATGTGTGTGTTGCTTGTGTAAAAATATAATTAATCAAACTTAAATATTTTTTAAATGATTGAGCCAAAACCAAAAAGCGCTAGGTTGTGCCCCGCTCTCCCCTACAAATTTTTTATATACTTACGTATATTATGTATATGTACATAATATCTTCATGGAACATGATCTTTACTTCCTAATGATTTTTGACAAAAAAAGATAATTTTGACCCATACAATGTATTTTTGGCTATTTCTACAAATATACCCGTGCTACTCATGACTGGTTTTGTGGTTCAGGGTCACATATACAGTATTGTGGATGTAAACAGATATTATGCTTTATTAGAAGGCACAAGTATGGACTCACTTGTGTGAACTCTACCTGTTTGACGACACAAAGACTATCACGACAGTCCAGTTCAGGGACTATCCGACGCCTTCTTTTAAGAGGACCGTAGTGTACTTTATTCTCGCTTGCCAACACGCTCCTCCTCTTCCTTTGAGTCTGGGACTCTAGAGGGGTCAGGGTCACACGGATACGCGGCTCCTGTACCACATCTAGATGGTGGCCGGACACTCGAATGATTCGACCCCCACTTACATAAACACAGATAAATTAATTCAGCATGTGGGATATAATATGATCAAATAAATGTGACCCTGCCTATGAAACTTATCAAGGTTAAATATCTTTACATTACGTAGAATAATTTAATGTAAAAAACAGTAAATCACAACTATATTGCAAAAAATCTAAACTATTTCTTAAAAAGCCACAATTATTATATTTCTTACCTAAGGAAGCTTTTAGATGGAATGGCATTGGTTACATTAGGATCTGGTGTGTAGTGATAATAAACTTTCGACAGATGGCGCTGTGCTTTACCAAACCGCACGGTAACGGCACTTTCTCCAGTTCGGTTATTCCCTCCAGTCACACATTCAACACGATCGTTGTGCTGCTCAGAATAACTACACACACAAACACAGGCTTTATTAAAACACATATTGATCAATCTTAAAAAAGTCCCCAAACACGACAGATTACAATACATTCCATTGAAACTTGTAAGATTTTACTCATTGTTTTTCCCTGATCCAGAAATATTTCCCAGAAGGACAGGGGATTATTTATGACAGAATCAGCTGTAAATAACAGCAGCTGTGTGTGGTTGAGATGATATCATAATGAAATTAAGCGATGACTTCTGTCTAGCTGGAATGCAGTAGAGGACACAGTCACTCACATGTGACATGGGACTCCACCAATCAGGACGCCCATCTCGTTGGGATGGCCCGTTAGAAGGTTTCGTCCTGTGATGGTGAGCGATGTGCCGCCTGACATTGGGCCTTTCAGAGGAGACACGTCCAATAACACTGGGTCCTTGGGTTTAGAAACACAACACACACAGAAATATTACACAAAATATTCAATCATACAGAGATCTGAAAATGCACTATAAAAAACACGCTACAGAAAAAATTTATTTGACATTGTCTTTGATACACAGGTTGCATGTAATTACTACAGTAATAAACAGTAAATTATGCATAATTACATGCAACTAACCCTAAACCCAACCCAAACAGTAAGTAGGGTTATTAAGTATTATTACATGTATAGTTTTATTGTAATCGTGACACCGTAAAATAAAGTGTAACCAAAATAGTGTTCTTAATTAGTATTTTTGTTTTACTTTCCAATAAATCCCATCAGTTTTAAAAAAGTTGCCAGCCAGCGCCAACTTTTTTTTAATGATTTTTACAAAAGTTTAATGCCTTCCAGAAAATTTTCTTCTTAAAATATATACAATATATCAAATGAGACCCCTATGATTTAAAAAAAAAACAACAAAAAAACATTTCATCCTTCATTTGTTCTCTTTTAATCACCTCTCAAATATGAGTATTTTTCTTCAAAAACACAATTTTGAGCTGAGATAATAGCATTTTTGTGAAGGACTTTTGATAGAGATCAGATTCAGAGCGATCCTCAAAACTTAGGCGGACATACAGCTGTTTGCACTACGGCCATACTTCTGGGTTTTATACGTTGCGGAAGAGCACCACCTGGTGGATAATATGCATTGCGGAAAACCGGAAATACTCGTAATTGGCAGGGAAGCGTTTTCTCTTAATTGACGACTTAACTCGTCAATGGTGGGGAAAGAGTTAATAAAACATGTTTACTCACATTTACTCTTTTTTGGAAATGTACACGTATAAACTAGAGCTGTACCGATTGATAAAAGCAATTTTAACATTATCGTCCGATAGTATAAAAACAGCCAATAGTGATGGCCGATATATCCTGTCAATCAAAAGAGAACAGTTAAATGCAATGAATTTCAGCTCTGTGTATAAAAATGTAAAGAAACATCAATCAATTAATGTTTAATATTAATGGTGAATAACATTCAGAAAATGTAATCTTCAGAATTAAGTTAATATAACCACCAAACTATCAGTATTGGCAGATATCGGTCTGAATAATCGGTATCGGTTGACAAATTTAACATCGGTGCATCTCTAGTAAAAACCCTTGATTAAAAATGGACCTCTTTATGTAAATATTAACTGCATTCCTTGCATTAGGGTCATTCTTCCTAAACCGCTTATATCCCATTTTCGGCTTGTTGGATTAGCGGTTACCTGGTAACTGAAGCGCTGGGCAGATTGCCCGATTCCTCCGCCTTTAACCTCCACGGAGACATGGCCGCTTGTTTCCCTTCCGCTCGCTGTGGTCTCACAAACAATGCTAACAAGAACACAGAGAGACCTCTCATTAATCGGTGCATGGGTCAATACTCTTCACCACAATCTACAACCGAACTGCCCGAAGCCATTAATACAATACCATTAGCAATTGCTTGTAATAAACAGCATATCAACTCAATAACATCATCATCAGTTTATACCCGAGTATTGTTCTCATACGGTATAATACTGTAATAAAGCTTGAAATACCTTGAGGAGACCTCGTATCTGTCGGCTATGACTCTGCAAGGGACCCCTGCTATGGTGACAGAGTGCTGGATGTCTTCTGCTCTCTGACCCAGATTAGATCCAAAAATTGTGACCACAGTACCGCCCTCCACTGGACCAGAAAGAGGCGTAATCTACAAGAAAACAAAATTTAAGTCAAGTTTGTTCCTTAAACATTGGTTAAAACAACCACATGATGGTGACTTTGAAGTACATTGCCAGGAAATATATTTTTTATATTTAATAGTTGTATAATAGTCTGCAGTTATCCAAGTCACCAAATCTGAAATATTTAATGTTTTATTTCCTCATTTATTCTTCAAGTAGATAAAACAACTATCAAACAGACATTTAAGACAGAAAAACCAACAGCCTCGGGATAAGACAACATTAAAAGATCAAGAGCCGCTCCTTGCCCTTTAAATCTAGGTACACTGGGTCACGAGCACAGTAATTTATATTATGTTGAAAGAAAAGTGGTGGTTTAAACAAAATGTGCAATGTAACATGTATTGCAGTTTTAATACCTTAAAGGCATAGCTCACCCAAAAATTATAATGCTTCAGTAATTTAATAGAAAAACAATTTGTCAGTGAATAACGACTTAAATATCAGTCTGTTCTTCACGCAAACATATCAGGTGGCTTCAAAAGAGTTCAAAGGAAAAAGCACACAGGCCAATAGTGAAGTTTTTTTTTAATCTCAATTAAAGGGTGACAGTTAAAACATGAAACCCTCTTGTTGCATGGAAACAAACAAGCTGGACATACCGCTAACTACCTTAGATAAAAAAACAACAACGCAAACTAGAGATGCTCTTGTTTGTAAACACAAAGCTTATACACTGTCAGAAAAATGGTCCAAGCTGTCACCGGGGCAATACCCTTTTAAAAAATCCTAATATGTACCATTCATGTACAGATATTTATACATTTGGTACCAATATGTACCTCTGAGGTACTAATATGAACTCTTTAGGTGCAAAAGTGTGCTTTTTAAAAAGATACAGCCCCAGTGACAGCTAGGCACATTTTTTCTGACAGTGCAAATATTTTCTTTGAAACCTTCAGATAAAAGTTTAGCAGGCATGTAGGCATACACCCTCACCATGTGTATGTGAGGAGCAGGACAGGTCTGCTGGATGTGGTCGGAGCAGGAACTCTTGAAGACGCAGCTGGAACGAGAGCCCTCGCACCACACGCATCCATACTGCCGATTGGCCGTGTGACATCGGCTGCAGTCGGAGCGGCCCACCGAGCAGTTATACAGTTGTACTGAGGAAAACAAACAACATTTAGGGTAAAGCGAAATATCTGTTCATAAGCAATGTGCAAGTTGTTCACTTTAAATTTGTCATTGCTTTAAAAATAATGTGAAAATCATTTTCTGTCTGGATTTTCTCTTGCATACAAAACTGTACATGCTTAGGGGGCGTGCTCGCCTACGGCCAGCGTATGTTATCAATTGTTTCCAAGGGAAGCGCCATACTTTTCAAAAAGGCACGCAGGTAGTGCGTTTAGTCCAAAAAATTGGCCCTGGCATTTTGGTCCAGACTGGCCCACTGTATAGGATCACAAATCTTTGTGCAATCTTGACCACCAACTCCATATAATGATTAAGCAGAAAAGTATAAGAGCTGACACGTGACATTACAAAAATGTAAGCACTGTAAAAGGTTTAAAAAATCTGCTAATTGTCTTAGCCAGTGAGTGTGCACAATGTTTAAACTAACCATTCTGACCACCTTATGATAACACTGAGATCTGATAAATATTACAATGAAGTCGCAGTCTCACGGCAAAGCCATGAGTCCCATTACAGTGTTTGCAGAATATTTTTATCACTGATCATTTTCTGAACACCAATTCCAAACCACAGTCATTTTAATAACTAACATTCATTTTTGTATATATCTTTTCCTTTCATCATATTTTATGACCTTGCTGCCCGAATCAGGATTTCTTTTCTAATGGTCACACCTCAATTTTGCAATTTCCATGCATGGCATCTTTCCTATGAACAGAAATTTCCAAGGGTGTGTGTTAAACTTTGAAATTAGTAATATTTTTTTGATAAAAACTGTGATCAAAAGTTTGATAATATTTGATAATAATAATTCTGCCCACACTGTATTTTATTGCAGTGTAATCACTGTCATTTTGCAAACAGCCATCACTTGTGTTTTTGACTGTGTTTTATTAAGAGGATATCTAACGACAGTGTTTTAAAAGCAGTTCTGCTTACTGCAACTTCAACTCGGTTCTCAGTCGTCTTTTATTTTGACAGACACATACTGACACTGCATACTTCATAAAAAAGCCAGAAAAGTTGTGATTGGGCTAGCCAAATGTCAAATAAAAAAGAACCAATGGGCTGCTGATTAGGTGTCTCCTGTGCCGGTCTGTCTGAAAAAAAAATCTTATGCTAACTTTTTCGGAAAATGCAGTACATTGCCACCGCACCTTTTAGCGCCATTAATGAATTGCGTTACAGAAAGAAAGAAAAAAAAAGAAAGCAACAGCCCGCGATGCAGGATGTGCAAGTGTTATGGGCTGGTCAGGCAAAAATAGTGTGTATGATACTCCTCCTCTATTTCTTGTGTCAGATGCAGACCATAGATTGTAAAAAAAGATGGACGGATGACAGAAACCAGCTTCGGAAAAAAGATAATTGAAGTGTAATTAATTTGTTTAGTTGGTCTCAAGCCCCACTGAATAACATGGGGGAGGCGGGGTTTATGACCTATACTGGGACCAGTCACTGGGGGGCGATGGAGACATTTTGGCTTTACTTTTCAGGGCTTGTGTAGCACGCTTGGTCTACACTGACTGCATCTGACACAAGAAACAGAGGGGGAGGGGTGGACCCTGTTAAGAGATGATTGGGCCAGCCCAGTGTCAGTATGGAAAATGAACCAATGGACCACTGTCCCTGCTATATGGGCCGTTCGTTGGCCAATTAAAAAAATCGTTATATCGACGGGCCCCCAAGTGCGTCAGCCCACCGGGCATTTGCCCGGTATGCCAGATTACCAGTCCAGCCATTGAAATCTAAAGCAAACCTTTATAAAATTTGCACAAAAAAACCCCTAACAAATGCGAATTAGGTGCGTATTGGTAAGCTAGTAACCAACAGTAAATAAAACAAGGCACGCTTAAAAAATGATGACATAACTACATAACTGCATTTAGTTACGATTGGGCAAGTTATAAATTTACTAGCAGCGCAGCTTGTAATTGTCAAACTGAATGCTGTGCACAAAAAAAAGAAATTAAGAATGTTTGATGCAGGCACTAGCAGCAAGGGTATTACAACGATGTAGGGCCCCATAAATGAGAAAAACAAAATCAGCTGATACAGCTAGATGTTCATTCACACGGGTTTAATGTTCGCTACGTCAGAATTTATTTGGCAAATTAGTCTCCATCTCCCATTATACGCATTTACTATTTTACGTTAAAAACCACCTCAAGCGAGCATAAAAACTTTTTTGCGAATTAAGGGATTTTAATTCCAAATTTGCCGCTTCCATCACTCGTTTCATATGCGATATTTCAAAATGCGCAAAAAAAAGTGTGATGGAAACCCAGCTAATGTCACTTTTCAGTCAGTCATCCAATCACAGTGGAGGAGGGGCAGGACCAATACCACAACAACCAACCATTGCATCGTACAACTGATAAACAAAACCGAAGTATCAAAGCAACCAAAGTGCTTAGCTGAAGCAGGGCTAGCAAACGGCCACAGTTGGTGTCCGCCTGGCGTTTTTGGTGTATACGCCCCCTTAGTGTGTCAATGTGAATGCTGTAACCTGTTAACCGAAAATAAGCCCCTGTGTAAAACCAGTCATAAACAAGGTGTGACATACCATGTAGTTTTTCTGGGTAGTCTATTTGAAAAGAGTCTCTTCTCCTAACTGAGACCGTGGACACGTATTCCTCCATGTTAGCCGAATAGGAGTACTGTGAAAAAAATATTTCTCAGTAGTGCATAATAAGTCTTTAATAACCTAAAAAAAAATGTTATATGTGATACAAAAACTTTCCGGTCATGCTGGCAGACCTTGTGTTGCTGGCAGGTGATAAAGAAGAGAGATGGCTGGGCATCATCGACTTCCACGAAAGCGTCCACCACCACAGTTTGGCCCTCAATTATTAGCACACACTGGTAATCCAGATCTTTATCCTTAAAGAAACACACACAACCATTGAGATCTATATCTGTACTCTCTTTACAAAGATGTTTATCAAACAAATAAGTAACAAACTTAATAATCAAGCCTCAGCGTCAGATGGTTTTAATACCTAAAATGGCAATGGAGTTGTTTATAGGAATAGTTCATCCAAATATACAAATTCCCAAATAATTTACTCACTCTCATGCCATAATGTTGAGTTCATTGGTTGTTGTGTGCTGATGTTTATTTTGGTATGGATAAGTGACGCATGGATCGCTAAATAAACTCAAAATAATTAATTATTTTTCTCACAAATGTTACCGTTTCTCTAGTGGACAAAACTGCAGTCATTTGGATTACTTTAATAAAGGATGTGCTTTTTGGTGCCATGTTGACACCCACATACAGTATGACATAGATAAAATAACAGCAATGTAATATAAAAGTATCTGTATTCAAATGAAAGACATTTGGGATGGCATGAGGGTGTGTCAATTCTAAAAAAAATTTTAGATTTATGTGAATGACTCTTTGTGAATCACCAGCTTTAATCTGATTGGCTGCCTGCAGAGCTATTTGAAAGTCAAAGGTGCATGCTTATATCAGCCTGCTGGGAAATTCGAGTGGCTACATGTTATCACACTGCCACAATGACTTTTGTCTGAGAGTACTTCCTGTCAAAATGGGCGGTCCACAGTTGCCACAGTCAAAGGTCTGGCTGAGCGAGACCTATTTCATGTCCCAACAGGCCTCTGTGTGATGCATTACCTGGTAAAGGTGTAGGTTGCGACCGACTAGAGTAATCTTGCTCGCAACGTTGACAGGAAGAAGCGAGCTGCCCTGAACGCTCTCCAAACACGGGCATGCGTGAGCACCTCCGCTTATTGTTAAGCTCTCTTCTCCCTGATCACAAATAGACAGCACACTTTATTCATTACGTAACAAAACGGCATACTGAATGTGAATGCACTTTATACATGCTTAGCTGAACTACAACACAATGCAATGCAATGCGATGAAAAGCAACAAGAACAAAAATACAAATGGGGAAATGAAGCAGGGTTAAATTAACGTTTTAGGTTCTTTCACTTGTTGATTTATAATGGTTTATAAGTTGCTTGGCGAGGTTGGATCTTATGGGCAATATAACTTATTACATGATTACGTCAATTCCCAAAAAAAATTCCTCTGCAAATAATTGCAATTTTATGTGAAAAAAAAAACACAGATGGCGATAAAGACGCAAAATTTACGAAATTGCGACTTTATATGCGTCTTTAGCGACCCATATCTAAACTTCCTCACTTCTTATACTGTTCTTATACTTAAAAGGGACACTCCACTTTTTTTGAAAATATGCTCATTTTCTAGCTCCCCTTGAGTTAAACATTTGATTTTTACCGTTTTGGAATCCATTCAGCTGATCTCCGGGTCTGGCGATACCACTTTTAGCATAGCTTAGCATAATCCATTGAATCTGATTAGACCATTAGCGTTGCGATAATTTTCCTATTTAAAACTTGACTCTTGTAGTTACATCATGTACTAAGACAGACGGAAAATTAAAAGTTGCAATTTTCTAGGCAGCTATGGCTAGGAACTATACTCTCATTTTGGCGTAATAATCAAGGACTTTGCTGCCGTAACATAACTGCAGCAGGCGTAGTGATATTATGCAGCGCCTCAAAATAGTCCCCTGCTATTGAAAGTAAACAAGAGGACTATTTTCGGGCAGGGCGTAATATCACTACGCCTGCTGAGGCATGGTCAATATCCAAACTCTTTGGTTTTTTTTAGCGCGATGCTAATGGTCTAATCAGATTCAATGGATTGTGCTAAGCTATGCTAAAAGTGCTACCGCCATACCCGGAGATCGGCTGAATGGATTCTAAAATGGTAAAAATCAAATGTTTAACTCTAGGGGAGCTGGAAAATTAGTATATTTAAAAAAAAAAAAGGTAATAGTTAACAGTTATAAAATGCTTAAATAAAGTTTATGTCGTTACATTTTGACATTTTATTTGGCATAAAACAGATGCCAAAAAATATACAAAATTAAAATTATGCACTCATGACATTCTAGGTCTCTTAAGACCTGAGATATGCATCTGAGAATTAAAATATCACGTTTAATCTTAAAATAGTATCTTAATAATAATTAATTTATTACATCATTCCTTATTTGTAATTCACGCATTAACTACATTCATCCTCCAGGCTTCTGCAGCACAACCTGTGAGCAGAGCTCATCCGAGGAACCAGACTCACCAAGAGAAAAAGGTCAGCTGAGTCGGACTGGTAGTCCATGTCTGAAGAAATGGGGAAATCGGACGAATCAAGGCCCGCCTCACCATCACCAGAGGGGGCGTTAGCGGACGACACCGAGACACCCGTGTCTATGAGGGCATCTATATCCAATTCTGCCTGCGACAGGGTCACCACTTCAGAGGCAGACGTGGGCAGTACTTCACTCAACATTCCCATAGTCACCACTTCTCCGGCTCTCAAAGTGGGTAAGGTCAATTCGACAGCGTCTTCATGCAACGCATCAACCGTAAGCCCTTCGTGCAGTCGGGGGGTAGGCGTCGACACCACACCTACCTGCACCCTGTCCTCAACCCAAGAGACGTTTGGCGAGAGTGTTTGTGCCCCTGTGGTCGTATCGATCGACTCTGCAGTGGTAGCGGATTGGTGCGAAGAAGCAGTTGTTGCGTGGTTGGGGGTAGTGGGCGGGTCGGTGAGCGGAGTTGTGGTTTCCAAAGGCGTGGTGGGGGCGGCGGTTGGCTCTGGAGTAGTGGGAGGGGTCATGGAAGGGGTTGTTGTTACAACGTCTTCGGTTGTTATGGCAACCTCAGTGGTCGGGAGGGTTGTGGTCGGGAGGGTTGTGGTCGGAAGGGTTGTCGTAGAGGGTGTCGAGGTTGTAACCGTGTTCGTATCAACGTCTTTAACCATTCGAGGTGTAGATGTGGGGAGTGTAAACTTGTGTTTGGACGGACAGAGGAGGGGGGAAGAAAACGAAAGGATAAATGAAATAAACAGCAACTGAAATAAACGAATGCAAACTTAAAATTATAAACAATAATGCTGACGTAAATATATAAGGAAAAGCACAAGCAAGCAAACCAAAAATGACTATTTAAAGCAATAATGAAACATGAAAACAGAGTGAGGTCCAACAATCTGAGATCACATTAAAAACCTACAATTCAAATTATTTATTTAGTGAAACGATAATACTTTAATTACATTTATGCATTTGGCAGATGCTTTTATCCAAAGTGACTTACAGTGCATTCAAGCTATACATTTCATCAGTATGTGCTCCCTGGGAATCAAACCCATGACCTTTGGTCTGCTAATGCAATTCTTTACCAATTGAGCCACAGGAAATCACCGTATTAAATTGCAAAAATGCAAAACAAAAGCAGTGCCTAGTGATCTTAGATTTTGGACGCCACCTCACAGCACATTTAACTTAATATATTTAAAAAACTTCCATCTTACATGCTGGTTATAGATGATCGCACCGCGGTCACACGTGGATCTGTGAGTGCAGACGTGCTGGTGGATGCACCAGTTACACTGCCAGTGGCTGCTAACACAACCACTACACCTAAAAAAAAGAGGCAAAGAAAAGACAGTTTAGACCTTTGATCCTCAAGAGCACTGATTGGATAAATGAGATCCATCTACACCCAATTAAGCTGGAAGCAGTGGAGTGAAGACAGAAAAACAGCCCTGCATCCAAAATAGCTGAGCTCTAGAATTACACACGACTCCCCTAAACTCATCAAACGACAGAGAGCTGAGTTTACAGCTTTCCCACATCACAAATCAAACCGGTGTGAGGGAGAGCCGCCCCGTCAGTGCCTGTCTGCAGGGGTTTGTGGGTAAAGGAGGATGATCTGTGCGGAGGATCGCGGGGACGGTGGAATGCAGGACACAGCTGTTAAGTCATTAGATGCGTGTTACTGAGGTCTGGAGATAGAGACAGCTGTCCTGCCCCTCTCACGCCTCCGGGACACACTTGAACCAATGACGGCCTCCTAGTGATGGATGTTTTAATACTACTGCTTTTGGGCGCTAAATGATTTTGTCAAGATTTTACTCAATTGGGACCACATTAAGTTTAGTGGAATATGGTGTATTGCTACAGTAGCACTGCGAGATAGTAAAAGACAGCATTATGTGGTACAGCATGCCATACTGTTTTATACTATAGTATAGGGTAGCAAAGCATGGTATGGAACTGTGTATACAATAAAGTATGATGTAGCATAGAGCAGTATAGTAAAGTGTAGTACATTATAAAATACAGTACAGTATAGTGCATAGCACAGTAATTACGCATTTGGTCAATATTGAATTAATGGTTGAAATAGGCTTTGTGAGATCTGTTGTGTCTTGTGACAAAGTCTCCTGGTTCAATTTTGTCCCATTTCAGACAAACGCATGTGCCAAAATTGCAGTAACATGTTTGACTGGCTGGTGTAAAAAACTTTAAGGGCATTTTTCTCGGTTTCAGTGTTTACGTAGTTACTGCAGTTAGCCTTTGTAGGGCAGTATTGTATACTATACTATAGCATGGTGTTGTACATAATAAAAATTGGGTATTATGGTATTATTTAGTATATAGCATGGTATAGTATAGCAGGGCATAAAATAGTATAATATGGTGTAGCATATAACACAGTGTTGTATAGCAATGTACAGTATAGTATAGTTTGGTATAGCATGGTATAGTACAGGGGTCTCCAACTACTTTTCTTCGGGGGCCAGATTTTAAAATTGTAAATATGACGCGGGCCAAACTTTTACCCCTATTTTTACTTTTGATATATTTTTTACTTTTACCATATATGTGTGTGTGTTGTTGTCGTGTTTGTTACTTTTGTTGTAGTATATTTGAAAAAAAACAAACATATTAAAAACATGCATTTTCAAAAAAAAATTGAAATTTAAAAACCTTTTTATTACTGAAAACTCATATTTTCTTTATTAATATTTAAAAACAATTGCAGTTTAACATGTAACACTCCTAAACATATTTTGTTTATAACTGTTTACTTTCATTAATTGTAACATGTCAACTACTCACAACATATAGCCAGCCTTCTCCTAATGACTAAAATTGCACTACATGTTTTCTTTTTTAATATTTTATAGATAAACAGCCTTTCCATTGTACATTACATACAGATATAACTGTCGGGAGTTCGCCCCCTAGTGGCGTAATGATAATGTAGTTTAATCGTAAATCTGTCATGGGAGAGAACCTTTAATCTACGAAAATATGTATAGTTAATAATTTACTTACCAGTAATTAAAGTATTCAAGTGTTACTTATAAAGTAAAACAAAAAAATAATTAATAATTTTAACTTTGCACAGTTTTGATTGGAACACACTGAAATACATCACTTCCGGTCGCCGCGTCAAGTTTATTTTCTTTAATGCATCCAAAGCTCGAATTGGATCAGATAATTACACACCCGCAGATGGTTGGCACCACACACAGCCCCTTTCAGTGTTGCCTTGTACAGTGGTAAGGTAAAAGTAATCACGCTGAATTTAAATCAGACTATAGTCGTTTCTCAATAAGGCTGCAGCCTCCGGAGGTCGCATTTCCAGGCTGCATACGTCATTAAGTCTTATTTCAGAATTTTAACAATTATAAAGTTGACTATTATTCTTAGTTAATCGTAAATTGTTGTAATATGCTTATGATTTGTGAATGTAATGCTCAGTTAACTTAATCTTGATGACGTATGCAGTCTGCATATGCGACCTCCGGAGGCTGCAGCCTTCCGATTGAGAAACGGCCAAAGGTGACCGGCGGGCCGGATAAAGATGATTGGCGGGCCGCACTTGGCCCGCGGGCCGCCAGTTGACTAGCCCTGGTATAGTATATCAAAAATATAAAATAGTATGATATGGCTTAGTATATAAGACAGTATAGTATAGCAAGGTATAGTATATAGTATGGTATGGTATAGCGTGGTGTAAAATAGCATAATATGGTTTAGTATATAACACGGTATTGTGCAGCAAGGTATAATATAGTATTGTTTAGTATAGCATTCCATAAAATAGTATGATATGGCTTAGCATATAAGACAGTACAGTATAGCAAGGTATAGTATAGTATGGTACAGTATAGCGTAGCGTAAAATGGTTTAGTATATAACACAGTATAGTACAGCAAGGTGTATAGTATGGCATAAAATAGTATGATATGGCTTAGTATATAAGACAGTATAGTATAGCAAGGTATAGTATAGAGTGGCGTAAAATAGTATAATATGGTTTAGTATATAACACGGTATAGTGCAGCAAGGAATAATATAGTATTGTTTAGTGTAGCATTTTATGAAATAGTATGATATGGCTTAGCATATAAGACAGTATAGTATAGCAAGGTATAGTATAGTATGGTACAGTATAGCGTAGCGTAAAATGGTTTAGTATATAACACAGTATAGTACAGCAAGGTGTATAGTATGGCATAAAATAGTATGATATGGCTTAGTATATAAGACAGTATAGTATAGCAAGGTATAGTATAGCGTGGCGTAAAATAGTATAATATGGTTTAGTATATAACACGGTATAGTGCAGCAATGTATACTAAGTATTGTTTAGTATAGCATTTTATGAAATAGTATGATATGGCTTAGCATTTGCGACAGTATAGTATAGTAGCAAGGTTTAGTAGAGCATATAGTATGGTACAGTATAGCGTAGCGTAAAATGGTTTAGTATATAACACAGTATAGTACAGCAAGGTATAGTATAGTATGGCATAAAATAGTATGATATGGCTTAGTATAAAAGACAGTATAGTATAGCAAGGTATAGTATATAGTATGGTATGGTATAGTGTAGCGTAAAATAGTATAATACGGTTTAGTATATAACATGGTATATTGCAGCAAGGTATAATATAGTATTGTTTAGTATAGCATTCCATGAAATAGTATGATATGGCTTAGCATATAAGACAGTATAGTATAGCAAGGTATAGTATGGTATGGTACAGTATAGCATAGCGTAAAATTGTTTAGTATATAACACAGTACAGTACAGCAAGTTATAGTATAGTATGGCATAAAATAGTATGATATGGCTTGTATATAAGACAGTATAGTATAGCAAGGTATAGTATATAGTATGGTATGGTATAGTGTGGCGTAAAATAGTATAATACAGTTTAGTATATAACATGGTATAGTGCAGCAAGGTATAATATAGTATTGTTTAGTATAGCATTCCATGAAATAGTTTGATATGGCTTAGCATATAAGACAGTATAGTATAGCAAGGTATAGTATAGTATGGTACAGTATAGCATAGCGTAAAATGGTTTAGTATATAACACAGTATAGTACAGCAAGGTATAGTATAGTATGGCATAAAATAGTATGATATGGCTTGTATATAAGACAGTATAGTATAGCAAGGTATAGTATGGTATGTTACAGTATAACATAGCGTAAAATTGTTTAGTATATAACACAGTACAGTACAGCAAGGTATAGTATAGTATGGCATAAAATAGTATGATATGGCTTGTATATAAGACAGTATAGTATAGCAAGGTATAGTATAGTATGGAACAGTATAGCGTAGCTTAAAATGGTTTAGTATATAACACAATATAGTACAGCAAGGTATAGTATAGTATGGCATAAAATAGTATGATATGGCTTGTATATAAGACAGTATAGTATAGCAAGGTATAGTATAGTATGGAACAGTATAGGGTAGCGTAATATGGTTTAGTATATAACACAGTATAGTACAGCAAGGTTTAGTATAGTATGGCATAAAATAGTATGATATGGCTAAGTTTATAAGACAGTATTGTATTGTTTAGTATATGTTTTGGTATAATATAGTGTAGCATAAAATGGTCTAGTATATAACGCAGTTCAGCAAAGTATAGTATAGTATTGTTTAGTATATAGTATGCTTATATAGCGTAAAATATTATAAAATGGTTTAGTATATAATGCAGTATAGTAAAGTAGGGTATAGTATAATATAGGTTAGTACTTAGCATGGTATAGTATAACGTTGCCTAAAATAGTGAAACATGGTTTAGTATATAACACAGTATAGTATAGCAAGGTATTGTTTAATATATAGCATGGTATAGAGCATAGTATAGCATAGCAGGATACGGTGTAGTATAGTATAATATAAGTATACAGAGGCGCATAGCAAAAATATCATGGCATGGTATAGTATACTGTAGTATTGTGTGTACAGAATAGCGTACTATCGTGTAGTATAGTATGATGGTATGGTACACTATCAAACTCTTTTGTTTTTTTATATCTATTTAGTTAAGGGCTGATTGTTTTAACTCAAATGAATTTAGGTAAAAAAAACATGGGTAGATTCACAAAATGTATTCATTCAGTGCATTCATTTTGCAAGATCTTGACTCGAGTGACATTAACACACACAGGAGTGACTTACGGCATGCTGCCAGACAGCTGCTGCACCACTGAGCAATCATAGAAGGTGAAGTCTGAGACGACTACAGTGACTCTCCTGAAGCGAAGGGACAGTCGGACACGTACACAATCTGTCAGAAAGAACATACACTTTACATGATGAGTCTTGCTCAATACTTTATAAATACCAGACATAACATTATAAAAAATGTCCACCAAGTTATACACAAAACACAGCACTTATTTCAACTTAATCATGTCATGTATAATCATCCACATTTTAGTACTTTGCTTCCATGGGTATATATTAGTGCGGAAAGCCAAAAGAGGAAGTAATTGAAACCGGAATACGACCATTACGGAATTCCACAGCGATCAGTGTGATGTAAGCTGGTCACTTCTCAATCAACAAGTTGATTTTCTATAATTGGCTTCCACACAACATGACACGACGTCAAAATCATGTCCTCATCACAATTCCATGTTACTTATTAACATCTCAGTCTGTTTAATTTTTAATTTACAATAGATCCTAACAGATGTTGTTAGCAGGTGTCGGAGTCGTACCTTCTCCCTGTGGTATAGGTGGAAGTCTGTGGGTCTCGGGTGTAGCGCAGGTGACTGTGGTCCCCTGGAGAGAGGCAGCCGTCTCTGTGTCTTCAAAAAAACAGGAGTACGTGTCACCCTCTGACAGGCTCGGCAAACCCGGGACATCCACAGCAATCTGAACAGACACACAAAGGAAACAAATTAGCTATGGGTGTTGCTGCATCTCAGTCAGTAGACCATTGCGTTAGCAGCATAAAAGGTCATGGGTTCAATCCCAGACATTGATAAAATGTATAGCTTGTAATGCACGCTTTCACTTTTCACAAAGGTTGAATACAAATGTAAACTATTGCTGATATCAGGGGACATGGCACTGCATGAGACTACACATCATACACTTTGTATAGCCACCACATGACTTAAATGTTACACGTGTTAATATGAGAACTAAACTGCTGTGTGAAATATTGTACATGACACAATTATCCACAAATTACTGCTTTTGTAGAGCAAACTCCACACATAGAAATTACACCAGTAATGCATAATAATAGGTTAATCTGTCTTAAATAATAGCCCTACTATTAAAAAGATGACATGGATAACCACAATTTTTTACAAGCTGGGGGACAAAAGTATTTACAGTATGTAATCATCAGAATCACATAAAACTATTTTAAGCTTAACTTGTATTAAATCAAGGATAATCCTCTATTTGGTTTTCACATAAGCATTAAAGACCCGCAAAAGTTCCCATAAATGTACATCTTTGTTTTACGCATTGATGTAATTTTCACTGAAACAATAAGTTTGTATTATATTATAAGATTATATTGCATGTCTCCTCCCCCTTTCCAAATAGCCAATAGCATTTGCTTTACCTTGTAGACTGGAATGTGATAAAAAAAGTGAAGAATGATGTCATAAATTTTAATTTCATGGGAGCTTTACATGCGTCCTCTTTAAAAGGGAGTGCAGTGGCAGTACAGTGATTTCTGACTGAGTTTCACCTGTTTTTGTTCTCCCAGGCTGGCGTTATATTGGCTCAATGACTCCACTTTCAAGCACTGCTGCTGGTCATCAAAACTCCACAGCCAATGACCTGCCACTGAACCCAACCTACAGTCTGACTGCATCCCACACCTGACAGGAAAGAAAGGATATAAGCGAGATGTGTCACACATTAACTTGTTACAAATAAATAACATTCACCCTTATTTAGTGTGATTAATCGCATACAAAGTAAAAATTTGTGTTTGCTAATATATGTGTGTGTACTGAGTGTAACTATTATGTATTTATAAACACACACACACAGATAAATTTAAAAAAATTACATATTTTTTATTTATTTACATATAACATATATAAAAATATAAATAAATATTTATATACACATCTAAATGTTTCTTAATACAAACATGAATTTTGTATTAACTTGTATGAACTTTTATTTGTATGCGATTAGTCGCGATTAATTGTTTGACAGCCCCTAAATTTAATAAATGTCTTCTAAAGTGATATAATACATTTGTTATGTATTTGTCATATTTTGACCTACCATAACAACCCATTGTGGTCATTTGGATTACTTTAAAGTGACACCATGTAATTTTTCAACCTTCATAATAAATTTTCAAGACCCTTGTGATAGTACATCGACTTTAAATAGGTTGAATGACATGTCTACCATAGCCTGACGGGGTCTGTATCACTTTTACTCGTATTTTAAAACTTAGGGTTTCTGGTAGTAACCAGAGCACAAAAAAAACTACAAAATTCGACTGCTTTACGGCATACGTCACTTCCTCCACACAATTTGTTTTTAACGTGAATTTTGCTGGAGGCTACTTAAAGGGAAATTCCGCCTTGAAATAGGGATGCACCGAATCCAGGATTCGGTTTCGGATTCGGCCGAATACTGGGCTTTTTGGCGGGGTTCGGGTTCGGCCGAATCCTAGATTTTTTTTCCACCGAACCGAACCCTAGGCTTGCGCTACGCTGGTCGACGTCATGCAGCCGTTGATTACACACATCGGGTGCTGACGTGGAGATGAGCTTTTTCTTTCGGTCAGCTGGACACACCAAAACTTTTAAACACGGCTGAAAACGCCTTGAGGACCCCAAATGCCAGCTGTTTTTCAGCCGAGCGCTTGGTAGCTGTGATGCTTCAGCTGTGAGCCGGTTGGTTGCTGTGGTAATGTCCTGCCCCTCCTCCACTGTAATTGGACGGCCGTGTGAAGACTGACATTGACGAGCGGAGCTTCTCACTCAAAGTTAAATATAGTTTTCAGTGCGGAGCTGCTTGCTTATTGGAAAAACGAGCGTGTCGCAACGCATCGCTTTCATTATGCATAGGCTTATGGTAATTGTCAAAATAGTTTTTCCAACTTGTCATCCTGGCATAATGTACAGTTAAAATTAAATAAAATGAAAAATACACTGCTGTGGACGTTTTTTACTTCATTAATGTGTTTTACTGTGTTGGAATAAGGATGCGAGTAGGATTCGGTATTCGGTTTCGGATTCGGCCGAATCTTAAACGGTGGATTCGGGATTCGGCCGAACCTAAAAAATCTGGATTCGGTGCATCCCTACCTTGAAATGATCCTAGGGTTAATAACAAACGTGTACCGAGTTCGACCGTTCACTGGAGTTTGTTTTCATGCTAGTCTAACGTGACCAGTGTTATTGCTAAACGCAAATTAGCATGTTATGGTAGCCTTCGGGGCATCAGTGCATTAAAAACGAAATCGCTATGTCTATACTACTAATAATGCTCAAAATAACCCCACACTTACACTGTAGCACAATGAGGGTCTCTATATGTAAACCGAAGCATTGAGAACTTTGCAAGTGTACAGGCAGTTTATTAAAAAGAAACATTTACCGTTCACGTCTGGATCACATATCCATGCGGGCGCCATCTTGGGAAAACTGAACTCTCGCGTGAAAGCACAACACCTGTTCAGGGCAACAACGTTTCACGCGAGAGTTTAGTTTTCCCAAGATGGCGCCCGCATGCATATGTGATCCAGACGTGAACGGTAAATGTTTCTTTTTAATAAACTGCCTGTACACTTGCAAAGTTCTCAATGCTTCGGTTTACATATAGAGACCCTCATTGTGCTGCGGTGTAGGTGTGGGGTTATTTTGAGCATTGTTGGTAGTGTGGACATGGCGATTTCGTTTTTGGTGCGCTGGTGCCCCGAAGGCTGCCATGGCATGCTAGTTTGCGTTTAGCAATAACACTGGTCACGTTAGACTAGCATGAAAACAAACTCCAGTGAACGGTCGAACTCGGTACACGTTTGTTATTAACCCTAGGATCATTTCAAGGCGGAATTTCCCTTTAAGGAGTGTAGATAGCAGTTTCTATTATGTGACTCTGTGGCACAGTCTTTAGTGTCACGGACCTATGACACGGGCGACCCGGGTTCGATTCCCCTTTAAGGCAATTTTTTATATAAACTGTTGATTCATACATAAATGCGATGTTCTTTATAAATTACGGCGATTATATTGCATATAGTTCCCTGTATTCAGATGCTGTGTTCACGTATTTACCTTTTTTTTTTACTGTGTCTATGATATTTACATTACAATCCAGGATGCTATAGCACTCAAACTTGCTCACAGTGTAAAACCAAACCCTATTCATTCACCAATCAGATCCGAGCGTTTCTCTCTTCTCTCTTCCTCATTTGCTGCGTTCCGCTGTCACTCGCGTGACGTATTACAAAGCGGCAGACATAAACGCATCGGTTTACTTAGATTTGGAGCGATTTTCACACAAAAAAGAGGAATAACGAGCGCCATTGCGGAAAATCCTGGTGGCGAGGGAGAGAGAGACGATGCAACAATATTTGTTTGGAAAAAGGCAAGGAAATACTTCTGGTCGTTTCTGAATTGGAAGACTGCAGCCTCCGGAGGTCAAATATGCAGGCTGCATACGTCATCAAGGTTTATTAAGGTAAACTGAGCATTACATTCGCAAGTCATAAGCATACTGCAACAATTTACGATTAACTAAGTATAATAGTCCACTTTGTAATTGTTAATATTGTGAAATAAGACAGTCTTGATGACGTATACAGCTTAGAAATACAACATCCGGAGGCTGCAACCTTCAGATTGAGAAATGGCTTCTGCCACGACGAGTTCCTCATCAGAAAGTTGTAACATGACTGCGTTTCTCCCTGTTGTCTCAAAATGTTGATCGTTTAGCATTTTAAATGTTTAGTTTTTAGTTTAGTTTTAAGGTTGGCCAGTTCCTTTCCTTTGCGACAGTGCTGCGGCGCTTGTGGGCTCTAGGGGCGCTAGAAGTGAAAAATACGTGTCTAGCACCCCCTAGTGGCCAAAAAGTTTCATGGTGTCCCTTTAATGATGGATGGATGGATGGTATTTTGGGTGTATAAGACGATAACATGACAGCATTTATATATAAAATTGTTTGTGTTCAGCTTAAGAAAGGAAGTCACATGCATCCAGGATGGCACAAGGGTGACTAAATTATGAGACTTTTCGGTAACACTTTACTTAAATGGTTGTTCATAAGACTGACATGACAACTTCATAATCATGACATGACCATGAAGACGTTTTATGCACATTTACGACAACTGTCATTAACGGTACATTCACACGGGGCGTAAGCGTTAACGCTTCCTATTCACTTTTAATGGGTGATGTCATGCATTGCCGAACTAAATTGTGGATCCGTCACTGCCGTTGCTCGCGGCAGAAGTTGAACATTTCTCAACTTTTGAAGTGGCAACGCGTGCGTCAACCAATCAGATCGCCTTATTCAAATAACCTAGGCAGAGCCAGCCAATTACGTTTATGGAAGACCTGAGCATGTGTTGTGGCCACTGTGATTTGCTGTTGGCCACTCTTCGGGCAAGCCTTCCATCAAGCGTTAACGCTTTTGCCCCATGTGAATGTACCGCAAGTGTCGTTTGTTCAACTATGTCATTTTTAATGCAAAGATGACAATGTTTGAGATGTCTTTTTATGACAACTTTACATTAACCAATACATCATAACTTGTCATGACCTAGACAACATGACCACTTTTTACCAGCGATACAAATATAATCTGTCATTTAAATGTCATTAAGTGTTAATACTCTGTCAAATTGTTTTATAATGACGTCATGAATATTCTTCAGTTCACAATGTTTTTTTTAACTTTCCTCCAGGTGTTTTACAAATAAAATCGAATAATACAATAATAATAATTAAATTGATAAAATTATTTTATTGCATTTGGAGACTGATTCACCTAAAATTAAATGAAAACAGTACAATAATGTTTTATTGTGTCGTGTCATGATTATGAACGTGTCATGTCAGTCTTATAAACATCAATTCGAGTAAAGTGTTACTGACTTTTCCAATTTGGATGAACTAATCCTTTAATGAAAAATGCGAAAAAGTAATGCAACTTACCGGCCATCAAGAACACACCAACCACAGTATGGGTCCTTCACTGCCAGACAGGAAGTACAATCAGTGTGTTTTTCACACTCTGCTACAGGCCTCTTTTCCACCTGAACACACAACACACATTCACATAGGGACCAACATGTGACCCAGATATACACTCACCTAAAGGATTATTAGGAACACCATACTAATACTGCGTTTGACCCCCTTTCGCCTTCAGAACTGCCTTAATTCTACATGGCATTGATTTAACAAGCTGCTGAAAGCATTCTTTAGAAATGTTGGCTCATACTGATAGGATAGCATCTTGCAGTTGATGGAGATTTGTGGGATGCACATCCAGGGCACGAAGCTCCCATTCCACCACATCCCAAAGATGCTCTATTGGGTTGAGATCTGGTGACTGTGAGGGCCATTTTAGTACAGTGAACTCATTGTCATGTTCAAGAAACCAATTTGAAATGATTCGAGCTTTGTGACATAGTGCATTATCCTGCTGGAAGTAGCCATCAGAGGATGGGTACATGGTCATCATAAAGGGATGGACATGGTCAGAAACAATGCTCAGGTATGCCGTGGCATTTAAACGATGCTCAATTGGCACTAAGGGGCCTAAAGTGTGCCAAGAAAACATCCCTCACACTATTACACCATTGCATTAATGAGAAATTGAACAGGTGTTCCTAATAATCCTTTAGGTGAGTGTACATCCCTATGGTTGAGCGTAAATCTATAAACATGTAATCATAATGAGTAATACTAAATATGCAATAGTGTGTGCGTGTTTTCATTAATGCACTTACAGTATTGCTGGTCATGATGTAAAGGTGTTTGTGGTTAACATCCAGCAGTAAGTCGCTGTTGATAGGTGAACCTGCTTGAATCTGAACAGTTGAGTATCTCTTCACCTCTCCTGACTCACCCAGGAACACCTACAGCACAAGAAAACAGAGTTTTTTTCAATAAGTAACCTGACAACATCTCCTAGGAACTTCCTCAAGGTTTAATTGTCCATTTAAGCTTCTGAAACTGCATCAGATGCAACGAGACACCTTAAAGACCTGAAGGCAGCTGGATGTGGGCAGGTCTAACTAAAAGAGCTAAAAGTGTCTGTAGAAAAGGGTTTAGCACTTCTAAGTCCTGTTAAAGGAAAACGCCGTTCGAGGCAAAGCGATAGATCTAAGAGATCGGCCTAATGCCTCTTGAATCCTATCACGAGCCGGGTTGATTTCAGTAAACAAGATTAGAATAGTGAGAAGCCCATCGGAGGAGCAGGTATCCTGGTTAAGAGTGTCAGACGGTGAGAGCTGCTTACGCACTCTGCCTATTCAAGTTTGACTTTTAAGGGGATTACCATCGACAAACTGTCGCCTACTGTCTACTGCGATAGGAATCATGCATTGGTGCATTATTATATTATGCAAGACAGAATAGGTGTGTGTAGAGAAAGTATACATGTGTGAGAAGTAGTACAAACTATTATGGTGTTGCATGTCGTTATGTGTTAATGGGAAGTGTATTTGTGCTTGTGTGTGTGTGTGTGTGTGTGTGTGTGTGTGTGTGTGTGTGTGTGTGGTGTGATCTACTGTAATGTGTTAATCCTAGTATAATAAATGGCTTCTGTTCAACTTGGCAAAGAGGTTGACCTCTCACACACACAAAAGGTTTAGCTGTAAATTCAGTCAGCACCAAAACCAGTTTGCAACGTAAATCTGCATCATATTTGAATTGTAAACATGAAGCATAATGGTTTACATCTTAATTTGAATAGTGCATGTGTGCACAATTTTACGGGTTACTTTTTGGGTAAAAACTGCAAAAGCTAATGCAGATTTTTACAAGGTTGTATTTGTTAACAATTTGTTCGCTAACATGAAATAACAAACTACAGCATTTATTAATCTTTGTTCATATTAATTTTGGCATTAACTTAAATCAAGCGTTGTAAGTGTTAGCATTAGTTAATGCACCATGAACAAACTTGAATAACTCTATTGACATTAACTAACATTAACAAGAATTAATACATGCTGAAAACCGTTATTGTTCATTGTTTGTCAATGCATACTAAAACAACCTTATTGTAAAGTGCTACCGGATTTGTTTCAGTAAAACATAAAAAACTTTATTCAAGAAAAACAATCAAAATATTCTTGCAGAAAACACTGGTGGCAGGTTGTATAAACTTGTAAGACTAGTCTTAAAAATTAGTCATCCAAAACGGATTACCCCTAACTAATTGCTAGTTAGTTAGACTCATTCTTTAGCAGTGTTCGAATTATGTCAAAAATGATGGGGGCCCCCCACTGCCCCCGGGCATGGTCATAGAGTCGCCGTGATTTAAAAAAAAAGATAAGATGTGTTTCTGGATCAACATTTTTTGTGGGTCCTAGATCAACATTTTAATTAAGGACCCTTAAGTCAAACCATAACTATTTTTTAGCCCTCAAATGATTGTTTGAATTAGTTTGAGTAGAATTTTTAAAAGCCCCTAACCCAATCCTAAATCTAACAATCTGTGAATTCCTCAAGAAAAAAGTGTGAGGCACACCTGACATTTATTGTAGTCAGAAATCTTTTGGATTAGTTTATTGCGAAATTGGGACAATAATGGACAGTATCGCTTTGAGAATTTTACATTCGTGTAGTATTTTAATTTTGAATAAAAACCAGGGGACCCCCCAATTTATATTTTTGTGCTTTAAAGGAGGTCCCTCAATGCTTATAGGAGGTGCGGGAGCACCCCATTCCCCCCTCAGTTTGACCACTGTTCTTAAAGGATTAGTCCATTTTCTTAAAAAAATCCAGATAATTTACTCACCACCATGTCATCCAAAATGTTGATGTCTTTCTTTGTTCAATCGAGAAGAAATTATGTTTTTTTGAGGAAAACATTCCAGGATTTTTCTAATTTTAATGGACTTTAATGGACCCCCACACTCAACAGCTTTAATGCAGTTAAAAATTGCAGTTTCAAAGGACTCTAAACGATCTCAAATGAGGCATAAGGGTCTTATCTAGCGAAATGATTGTCATTTTTTGCAAGAAAAATAAAAATATGCACTTTTAAACCACAACTTCTCTTCTTCCTCCGGCTGTGTGACAAGCCAGCGCGATCTCATGTAATTGCATAATGGCGTCGAAAGGTCACGCGTTACATATGTGAAACGCACATTTGCGGACCATTTTAAACAATAAACTGACATAAAGACATTAATTAGTATCCTTCCACATACAACAATGTTGAAACGGTCGTCTTTCTCCACACTTGTAAACACTGGGGAGTAGTTTCGCATACATCATCCGTGACCTCTTGACGTCATTACGCAATTACATGAGGTTTTGCTGGCTCATCACACATCGGAAGGAAGATGAGAAGTTGTGGGTTGAAAGTGCATATTTTTTATTTTTCTTGCCAAAGATGACAATCGTTTCGCTAGATAAGACACTTATGCCTTGTTTGGGATCGTTTTAAGTCCTTTGAAACTGCATTTTTAAACTGCATTAAAACTGTTAAGTGTTGGGGTCCATTAAAGTTCATTAAAATGAGAATAACATAACTTCTTCTCGACTGAACAAAGAAAGACATCAACATTTTGGATGACATGGTGGTGAGTGGATTGTCTGGATTTTTTTTTTTTTAAGAAGGTTGACTAATCCTTTAAGACACACTCTTAACTTCATGGCTATGTTTATGCAACACGCCACAGGACATATTATCTTACAAATCTTTAAAATAAATGCATTTTGTTTAAATGACGTTTAGATTTTTTACTGGACAGCAATACAAAAAAAATGCAGATTACGAAAAAAACGGCATGATTTTGGGCAGTGCATAAAAAAAATCTCAGGACACCTGGAAAATAAAGTTAACTTTTAATCAGATGTTTCAAGAAAAGGTTCATCCAAATATGAAAATATACTCGCCATCATATTGTCCCAGATGTATATGACCTCCATTCTTCAGTTGATCACACATGAATAATTTTATATTAAAAAGCCACCATGTTATCATCTAATGTGTGATCCAAAATGTTGACGCCCCAAATGCACATACACCCATCATTATAAAGTATCCCATCCAAAAGTAAACCATATAATTTATGATGCAGGTGACAAGGTTTTATTATAAAACTATTTAATAAAAGAAAGGAAGTCATATACTTTATATCTTTGATGACATGAATGTGAGTAAATTATGTGAAAATTTGTATATTCCAGTAAACTAACTCCTTTAAAGTTTAACCAATATAGCCCGTGGCAGATCCAAAGAGAGGTGATACAGGTCTAGTGACATAGTCATTTCCCAACCCTGTTCCTGGAAGCACACCAACACTACACGTTTTCCAACTCTTCCCAATCAAACACACCTGAATTTACTTATCAGCTTATTAGTAGAGACTCCAAGATTGGATAAAATAGGGTTAAATATGGGTGACATCCGAAATGTACACAGTTGGGAAATCAGGGTTGGGAAATGCTGATCTAATAGGAGTGGAGTGTGTCCTAGGGTTATATCATGACTGATCACACCTAGGGTCCCACGTCAGACTTTTTTGCATGCAGGGGGAGATATGCACCCCCGACCCTCATTTTTGTAGCAACCTTTGCAGTCTAAATGAGTCACTTGCTTTCCTTGGCAAGAATGTGGCGAATGCTTGCAAATAATGACATTGACTTGCCAAAATGTGTCAAATAGCAGACTGTCATAGCACATGGTGTCGCCTTGAATTAACCAAACAGTGCGGTTTAACCTTTGACCTCTGAGTCATGCAAATATTTGTCGTTTTGCTACGAGGCACAGACATTAATTTGTCTATGCTTCGATTTTAGCACAAAAGAGTCTAAATGAGACTATGCCTGAGCCATCATCCTTCACCGTAAATACTGTTTTATATGGTGTGGTTTGCGGTGAAGGCCTTTCTGTGGTCCAGCTAAAAAAACACAAAAGGCTTGCTTTTTTAGCACTATTACAGCTATGACACATTCCCCCGGCAGGCAAAATCTCCTTTCTGCTTAAGTAGTCAGATAATATTACAATATTAAGTGGGACTTATATTTCCACGGCATTCTACAAAGTGCTCTATAAATCCAAACTTTACAAATAAGCAGTCATAGAGTTTATGTTCATGTTTAATACCTTATGCAAATTGCCTTTGGAGTCACCCAGGAAGACAATCGTGTGCCCCTCCTTCACACTGACGGCCACAGCAGTAAGACGTGCGGATGGATTATCCCATATCGGTTTAGCGTCAACCGGCTCCCGGCTTGCCATTGGACTGGGGGTGTGGTCTGAACCACAGGGATAAGCGTTCAGGGTGTTCTGGGTGACACAAAAACATGCTTTCATGACAAAAACATCGCAACATAATCCAGTTTCTTCTTGTGTAAGGCTAAATTGTGCCAATTTCAGACATTGTGACTGTCGTTTTTGTACTGTAAAGGTTTAATTCTCAGACTATAATCTCAAGATTGTGAAATCTTCTTAGGTCAGAAAAGCAGATTAAATGAAGATTATCTTGGTTACAAACTTGGATCGCAAGGTGGCTTCTTTGTTTAAGACTAACACTATATCAAATGTGCACCAAAGTCTAGGCTGACTATTATGGCAAATGCTTTTATCTACAGTGACTTACGGTGCATTCAACATATGCATTTCTTTTAAAGGGGAACTGCATACATGCAAGACAACTTTTTATTTTATTTTTTTTAGTTTTTTTGCACACATTGCATGTTGTTGTGAAAATGCATAAAACAAAATGTGCAGACACTGTGCAAAGATGTAGAGAGTCAATATAATATGTGAAATATATTTTTTTAAAAGATTAGTCCATTTTGTAAAAAAAAATCATATAAATTTACTCACCACCATGTCATTCAAATTGTTGGCGTCTGTCTTTGTTCAGTCGAGAAGAAATTGTTTTTTGAGGAAAAAAAATTCAGGATTTTTCGCATTTTGGTGGACTTTGGTGGGCCCCAGCACTTGGCAGTTTTGGTGCGGTTTAAAATTGCAGTTTCAAAGGACTCGAAATGATCTGAAACGAGGCATAAGGGTCTTATCTAGTGAAACGATTGTCATTTTTGTCACGAAAAATAAAAAATACTTCACTTCATGCAATACGTCATCACGTCAAGAGGTCACGGATGACGTATCGAAACTACGCCAAGTGTGGAGAAAGAGGACCGTTCTGAAGTTGTTGTATATCGAATGATGCTAATTAATGTCTTTGTGTCAGTTTATTGTTTAAAATGGTCCGCAAATGTGCGTTTCATATATGTAACACGTGATCTTTCGACGTCATTACACAATTACGTAAGGTCGCGCTGGCTTGTCAGAGGAAGCCAGGAGGAAGAAGAGAAGTTGTGGTTTAAAAGTGCATATTTTTATTTTTATTGTCAAAAATAACAATTGTTTCGCTAGATAAGACCCTTATGCCTCGTTTGTGATCATTTAAAGTCCTTTAAACTGCGTTGAAACTGCAATTTTTAACTGCATTAAAACTGTTAAGTGTTGTGTTCAATTTAAGTACATTAAAATTAGAAAAATCATGAAATGTTTACCTCAAAAAAAATAATTTCTTCTCGACTGAACAAAGAAAGACATCAACAGTTTGGATGACATGGTGGTGAGTAAATTATGTGAATTTTTTTTAACAAAAAGGACTAATCCTTTAATATGATGTATCAATGCAATATTTTGTTAGTCACTTGATCAATGCATCGATCTATATCAATATACTGTTATGCCCAATTTGCTCTACCAATAATTTGCAGAAAGCAACAACTTACAGACAAACAACAAATCAAGCATTCAACTTCATAATACTTCAAAATAAACATTTTGTAAAAAAGCAGTAAAAAGCATGGCAAAAACTGTCTAAGGACTCTTTTGTGTTCTTCATGCAAGAAGATTTGGGTTTATAGTGACATTATCATTTTGGTTGAACTATTCCGATTTCTCCTGAAGTCTCCTGGACATTTGACCCTACACATCCCTACCCCCTCCACAAGCAAACATCATTAGGTTAGTTTAGGCGTGTGTGTTTTATTGATCCTAACAACCCTGTTTAGGAGCGAGCAGACCAGGTCTGTAGACGTTAAAGACATGAATAGGCAGATACAAGGAGGTCACGAAGAGGTTTTGTCCCTGAGGTCTGTTGATTTGTCCAGGAGTCTTGTTAGAACTGATGCTTGGATGTCTTGCCCTATGCTTTTCAGAGTATAAACATAATTCACTCAAGACTATGGCAAGCAGGGTCATGAAAGCTAAAGCAATTTGTTTTGAGTTAATGAGAAGCAGTGTATTTAAATGAGGATAAATGTATTACATTAAATATAATGCTAAAAAAGGTTGTGGCACAGTTTACCAGAGATGGGCATCTTGTTTATTTTTCCAAGCTTTAAAGCTAAACCACTGTGGGAACCGTTTTTATGAACAAATTACATCTGTAACGGCACAATGTACATTGTAAAAAATAGCATACTTCTGTGGATGGCATATCGCAAATATTACTGTAAAATAAACAACCGAACAGTGTTTCCAGTGTCAAATAATTTTTCCGACCAATGGACAAGCAGTTAATAAAACAGTGCTTGTTGTGCTTGTCTGATCGATGTTAAGCAAATAAAAAATAGGGTTTAAAATGCACTCAAAGGCAAGTACCAAAGATAACCAGGGTGAAGTATGCTCAGAGTGAAACATGGCATCAGATATCGCATCATATCTTAAAATGCAATCTTAAACCTGGAGCATAGTCATTTTTTTTACATGTACACAAACGGTTGAACACAAAGTTTAGTTTATTTGACAGACATTCAACGCATGCACATTGAGACAAAATCTCCTGGGCTATATACTACATTCTCCTGTACACGCATGAGCGACCTACGTGTACAATGTACGCAAGGTTTCAAATATTCGGCTATGCACATACAGTATGCGCGCAATCTTCTGATGACGAAAAATGCGTTGCGCCCACTGTACGCGGACCCTCACATACACGTAAAGCTGGGAAAAAACACGTGCGATTTCCATGCGTATCTCATCAATAAAGCTGGTTTGGTGATTAGTAGTAAATCGCCATCACCTGCTTTAAAGGGACACACACTTTTTTTGAAAATATGCTCATTGTCCAGCTCCCCTTGAGTTAAACATTTGATTTTTCTATTCAGCTGATCTCCAGGTCTGGCGGTACCATTTTTAGCATAGCTTAGCATTATTCATTGAATCTGATTAGACCATTAGCATAGCGCTAAAAAATAACCAAAGAGTTTCAATATTGTTGCGGCATTTACTATTACTGAAATACGGCTCTGTGTAGTAAATTCCGCTCCATCTGAAAGCAGGTGATGGCGATTTACAACTAATCACTGAACCGACTTTACTGATGAGATACGCATGAGAATCGCACACGATTTTTTGCCCAGCTCTAGATATACGTAAAAGGTGGACCATATTTCAGCATTAAGAAGCTACTTTACACTTTATTTGTATTTACTCACCATGGGCAGGTTGGCACAGCTGGATTTGACTTCATATTCAATGTACGCCACATTGTTTCCCCCATCTTGTGTGTAGCACAGATCTCGAGTACCATCAATATTGCGGTCCACCTCATCCAGATCGTACAAGCATAATGCCGATTCCTCACTGGGTCCATTAGCACCACTAAGCGGCGTTGAGAAGACTCCCAATAAAACTTGTGAGGCTCCATATTCTCCACCACCCACTTGCGCCCCCTGGAGGAGATTGTAGTTCTTTCCAGGCAAACGGCATGTTAGCGGAACTTCAACGTAAGAATAATACGCCTGATCGTCAAGACAAACCCGAGCCACGTACGTACGATATTCCCTCGTAGTTTTCAGGTCGCGCCTATAGAACAGGAAGTAGACGTGGTTACGTCGGGCAAAAGTAGCGACAAAATTGTGGTCGTACTCCGAGAGGCGACCGGCGACGGCGAGTTTTGCAGTTTCCTCGTACGAGAACACAGGCTCTGTCAAAAGTTGTCTTGTGGAGACTGGTGGGTGACTGCTGGTGTACCCTCGTCCGACGTACAGGACTGGATCTTTATCATGCGGGCGCACAACAAGTCCAACGGTTGATACCGTCGGGTCGTTAGCCGCTACGTACTGAGTATCAACGGGTCTCTCGGCAGAAAAGAGAACTTGCTTCACATTTTCAAGACTGCGTTTTTGGCAGGTGCCCTGGTGGACGCTGCCACAGGTGATGAGCTGGAAGGAGTACGAATCCACTAACAGCAGTTTGTTGTGATTGCTAACATGGCCAGCCTGAGGGCAGTTCTCAACGGTCACCGGTGGCAAGCAGTCTTTACTGTCTCTGACCGGTCCTGTTTTCTCATCTACTTCGAGACGGAGGCCATCAAGGCCAGCGAGCTGGAACAGATGGTCCCGTGCCCCCACATAGACCGTCCCTATGCTGGGGTCAGGGTGCAATGCAAGGTGCTGGAAGACCGTGTCATTGGAAGAGAAGTGTGGATAACTGCTGTGGACCCTTGGGGCACCCAGAATGGCTAGGATGAGGGACTGAAACAGGGTGAAGATGAGGGCCATCCCACACTGCACTGCGAAAACACTGATCAAACAGATTGTGACACAAGTCAGTATTACAACAGCTCAAATATTTGGTTACTGTCATCATCTAGTTTTTCATAAAATAATAACTATAATGCCAAAAAAAAAGAGTCCAGAATGATGACAATGATCATATAATATGTCTGCTTATAATTATGTTTAAAAAAAATACACCCACCATCTGTCAGACATACAGGGTTCAGTAGGCTGCAGTCCTTTAGATTATCCAGTGGCATAGCACATTCCTGTGAAGTCAGTCTGTGAAGACAGAAACGCATACAGATTAGCTTTTAACACAGTCCAGTATTAAAGAACGAAGGCATGAGGCTTAAAACAACTGTGAGACAGCTGTTGAGCTGAGCAATCCCTCTCTGACAGGAAATTGGATGATATAGGCCCTAAGTCACCATCAATCCCCTAATGCATTGCTGTACAGTAGTAGATTGGCAGAGATCCTGTAGTGAGAAGAGGGAAACTGTAGATGATGTTTTATATGAATAAGATGTGATTAATATGAGGCCATTATAAGACGGTAGTCACTGCTTTCTTGAGGCAATCCAAGCTGACCTAAACAATCAATAATGAAAGTGAAATAATGTGATTTGATGCTGGAATGATCTGTTATAGCTCAGCATCACTCTTGGTTCCACATTTTCCTAAGTGCAGCCTCATTTCTTGTATTTTCCACATTTTCTTGCCCTTCATACTGATTATTTATCCTGTAGCTCAATTGGTAATGCACTGCATTAGCAGCCAAAAGGTTGCAGGTTCGAATCTAATGGAAAACACATACTGATAAACAATGTTTAAATCAAATGGATTCAAATGGTAAAAAACTGCTGCATGTTAGTCGTGAAGTTAAAGTAGCGTTGCACAAAAAAGACTGCACGTCGTCTCGTAAGCAATCCAATATAGAGCTATCATGCACATTTAAGCCGCTCTCTTATAATACAGTATAAAGCATCTGGGAAGAAAGATGACAAAAGCTGCTAAATTCTGAACAAAAATGTCATTAAAAAATGTATTGTATTGTGCATCGTAACATGGCCTTGCATCGGGTGCGCATTGTATTGGGAAATTGTTGGCGATTCACAGCCCTACGGGAAGCCGCCACTAAATGAACTTGAGCTGTCTTTAACCATCTAGCTCAGTTAAAATAAATGTACAGTGCTGTGCCTTCACCCATCAATGTGTACTAAAGATTTGTTGACTAATCAATTGAACTATGAACAGTGTACAAACTAAACTGGAACAAGAATTTACATTGAGCTGAAAAAATCTAAACATATACAGGGCACTTTGCCCTTTCATTTTAAAAGTCTGCAAAACACCACTGATATCTATTTATGTAAAAAAGACACTTAACAAAACTAAACAGTACAAAGTTAACGGATAAGATGATGCCCATTCAACTTAATTCCTTTTATTTGAATGACATGCAGTAACAGCCTTGTAAGCTTCACGTTATAGTAACTCAGGAGATTTAAAAAAAGTATTTCATGTAAATGTTTTGCAAAAAATATTTATTTGTTTTGTTTGGTTAGCGATACAAGGGTCAAGTCATAATCTGTTAACTTGTAACTCTCTTTTAGGGAACATTCACATGAAGCCTAAGCTTTCCCTATCCAATCTTATGTCCTTGAACTAAAAAAAGAAATATCTACGTACACACTAAACCACTAAAACCGACTCAAGCAATGTAGTATACATGCCAGACCAATATGTGACATTGTAATTCTGCCAAAGAGAAACACTTAAAACGAAAAAAGAAAAAAAGAAAAAGAAAAGAGGACTTGGAACGCATAAGCAAAGCTAATAGGCTCACTACCTTATGCAACACGAACACAAGCATTGTTGTTATTGTTGCATTTAGGTGATGTAGTGGTGTCGGACATGGGGTGATGACATCATCATTAGGGCTGTAACGATTAATCGTGTGTCCCATTAAAAATGCCTGTCTGATATCGAATCGCAAGGCTGCGATTCTGTGTTTCATGCACAGTTCATTCGTGTACTACGACATTTGGTCAGTAGGAAGTCCTTATCAATCTAAAATCATTATAAGTCTGAGTCGTTTATAACGTGCATTTAAAAAAGCAACACTCGTTAAACAAAAACATTCAAAATATTCTTTATTATCATGAAGATACATGCAACAATATGAAGAACAGTGATATAAATATCCTTATAAACATTTCCTGGAATAGTGTTTGTAATGCTACTACTTCTGTAGCACAAAGGGAGTTTCTGCACGAGAGCGCCCCCTGGTTTTGGGATGTGCCGGGATTTCACCGTAATTCATTAAAATTCATTAATTGAGAAAACGCGCATTTGCACGATTCATCGTTACAGACCTAATGATCATATCACAGAATATACTTATATTATACAAAATATATAATATTTTTGAAACCACTCCAGGACATGGTTTAAAAAAAATAGTGGTTTCAGGCCCCGAAAATGCCGGCTCCGTCAGGACGAAACGCCGATGCAGAACAAATTTATGCAGACTCTTAATCTATTAAAGGAAAACACCACCGTTTTAGAAGCCACCAAACACTTCCATGTTTTCCCTAATTAAAGACTGTTACATGAGTACGGTAGTTACACGAGTAAGTATGGTGGCTCAAAATAAAACGTTGCGATTTTTAAATGGATAAAAAATGATACTGTATGGCGCCAAAGCACTTAGTTTGCAGTACTTAGACCCCCCTCTAAGCGCTCTTCCACCATACAATATAGATCTAATATAGTTCTCCACGTTTGATTTTGTGCCACCATACTTACTAGTGTAACTACTCATGTGAAAGTCTTTAAAGGCGGAGTCCACGATGTTTGAAAAACGCTTTGGAAAAGGAGACGGGCCGACTACCAAAACACACTTATAGCCAATCAGCAGTAAGGAGCGTGTCTACTAACCGACATCCTTGCCGGGTGGCGTATGTGTGGGGCGGGTCTATCAACAGAAGGTCCAGATTCTATTGGGGTAGGGGCGTGTTTGTTTAGGTGATTTCAAATATCAACATTGGCTTTCAAACATCGAGGAATCCGCCTTTAAGTAGGGAAAACATGAAAGTGTTTGGTGGCTTCTAAATAAATCCCTGTATAGATCCTAAGGAATGAATTATGCTAACACATTCACAATGTCCTTGTGCAAAGATGAAGGGCATGCATTGAAAAAAGATAGGTATGTATTAATTTGTCTAAGTTGAGGTAAGAACATAGTAAAATATTGAAAAACGATGGTGTTTTCCTTTAAGGTAGCTGATAATCATGCATGAATTCGGAAAATTACATTATGATTGGCCAGCCTGATCTCACAAGAATTTGTACATATTTTACGAGTTACTCAATTCAAAATGTATGATTATTAGAAAAAACAATAATGAATTTCCACACCTAACCCCAACGAGGGGCGAAAGCAAATCTATGGTTGTACAAAATAATACGAATTAGCCACCTCGTAAAATACACAAAAATTTAAATGTGCTGGATTTGGCATAGACACAGCCTGCATGATTAGTTTAAAATTCACTGCCAAGATTTCTGCCGACCGGAAAACATTCCTAAAGCACTTTTCAGTCCTGTTTTCATTGTGATCAGACTTTAGAGGTGTTTCGAAGAAAAAAACCAACAATATTAGGTTTAACCCTGAAGAGCACCACAGACAGAGCAACTCAACCTCCAAAGTTAGTGAACAGCTAACAGAATAATAGACCCTTGTTAGGCTGACTGCTTTTAAATCTTTACTAGAATAGACATGCAGGTGGTGTTGATTTAACACCAATGACAGTTAAGACCCACACAATACAAAATCACCTCTTCACAAACCAGTCATAGAAAATGGGGGAGGGAGAGGAAGACCGAGAGACAGAAAGACAGAGTTAGAGAGAGAAAGAGAGAGAGAGAGAAAGAGAGGGCGAGAAACAGATTAAGTGAGCAAGAGAGAAAATGAACAAGTGTGATGAGAGAGCGAGACAAGAGGGCGAGAGACAGACAGGCTGAGTTAATGAGAGAGAGAGAGAGAGAGAGAGAGAGAGAGAGAGAGAGAGAGAGAGAGAGAGAGAGAGAGAGAGAGAGAGAGAGAGAGAGAGAGAGAAATTCCACACAAGTACGACAAGCACTTCACCCTGTATTGAACGATAAAACTCTGAGCAGTCCTCTCTGAATCGTCCCTATGCTGAAGGGAGTGTATTGTTTGGAAGGGTTCCCAGGGGCATAGACGCTGAGACTGGCATGGTAACGCAAGGCCTGCGAGGCATGCCTCACACAGCAGCGGGGAGAGGAGACTGACCCCTCTGTCTATCCGGGAGGGGTTGGCAGTGACCCCACATATTTACGGCCTCCAACAGAATGTTACGCTGTCACGCCTCATTGGACACGACAATGAACATGAAAAGTTGCCACTCTGGATGATTAGGAAAGCTATTTATCCATCTCTGGGGACAATGTGGCCATTCACCAAGTAGAATAAGCACTGAGACGTATTTCACAATGTTTGAGACGTCTTTTCGGATATCAAACCGATGCTGTTAGCGTGCCTGCTTAAAGAGATTTGTCTGTAAAATATGGTGAATGGGAGCTGGGAACAATCTGTGGTTTCATTTAATAATTTTTCAAGAAGGCGTGAGAACAGAAAGATGGAATAGAGAGGAGGGAGAGATGAGAAATAAGAGCGAGAGTAGATCCACCAGAGATGTTATTAATAGACCTCTTGAACATAGAGGGTATTGAAGCATTACAGCATACTTTACATTCCAAACACTATTGTTGACCTTTCCATTGTCAACAATAGACTTTTTACCATCAGCATTGAAGTCTGGTTCACCTTGTCTGGTCCACGCTTATTCTGGTTAAGAACCGCCCATTTAGAAGTAAAGCGACCAATCGAAGTTCATTTTGTTTTATGCGTCATTTAGTAGCACAGTTATCTGAAAGAGCACCTATGGTCCGATTCACCATTTTAAATTTTTTTTTGGTGTCTAAGTGTGTATTAGAACATGTTAACGATATGCAAAAGGTACAAACCCCAAAATAAACTATAACGCAAGTTATCGTCTCCAACAAAAATTATTTTCTTGGACTATGACAAACACACAAATTGTACGCAACAGTTTTCTTCGGTGATGTAGACAAGACCGATTTTATCATAATTCCTCCCTCTTCGGACTCACAGCCTGTAAGTAAACACTTTTAGCACTGCATTATGACTGAATCTTTCAAACATGGTAAGGAGCGTCACATTTCCAGTTGACTTCACAGGTATTTAGGCCAATAACAACGTACAGATTAGCTGGCCAATAAGGGACACAGCGCTTTTCAAATCAATGAGTTTATAGTACAAAATCAGTGCGTTTCCGGAAGAGAGTGAAATCTTGAGCAACAAAAATGTACGGTATGTGGAAAATAATGTGTTTTTTGAACCATAAACCACACAAACACATTGTATTATACCAAATACACTAAATAACGTTGTTTTTAGCAATGAAATGGGTGCACTTTAAAATGTTGGTATAACAACAATAAAAGACCAACTGTGTAGTAGACGTAACATTAATAAGTGTAGACTTCGTAATTAAAAATGTACTAGTGGTGCGCAAACTAGTATGAATGTATGCGTCTGTGCTAAAATATACATAATAATTACACACAGTAAACATGTATATATATATATATATATATAGCATGCAAATACTCACTTTTGTTGAGTATGCGAATAATCGTGATTAATCGTTTGCTCACCACTAAAATTTACATCTGACCCAAAGATACAATACTTTACGAAGGATAAGACACAACAAAGCAAAATATACAGTTAAGCTTGGAGATATCTAGTTAATTTCACAAACTTTGGCTAATGACTTTGTTTCCCATTAGACTGGTCAAAAAACCCTTTGCACCCAACACTGCACAAAGGCAGCCAATCAGATTAGAGCTTGCCAGAACTAGAAAGTGCTTGGCATTTTCAGTGCAATACACATCAGATGGTCAATGAATAGCCCGTGGGCGCTCTGCAAGGCCGAGACCAAGTTTTTCACTCTCCAAAGAGGTTCTGTTCTGAACCATCTGTCACTTCATTTCAGAATAACATAAAGCAATCATAAACAAATGTTTCGGGGGTGGAAGGGTAGGGTACAGCAAACAGGACTGGGAAAGTAGGAGCGAGGTCATCATGCAAATAGTGGACCTTAAGGGGATAGTTCGGCCAAAAATGATATTAAACCCACGATTTACTCACGCCCCAGCCGTCCGAGATGCATATATAATTTTTTAAACAAACACATTTTCAGTTATTATACGAATTGTTTTAGATCTTTTGTTTAATCAAATGTAAAGTTACAGGGTCCACTTCTTCAAGTCCAAAAAATGTGCATCCATCCTTCACAAAATAATCCAAAGGCTCCACGATGATAAACAAAGCCTTCTGAGGGTAATCCGCACAATCCGTTTTGTTGTAGAAATATCCTCCATATTTAAAACTTTATAAACGAAAAATAACTAGCTTCCGATAATGCCGCCATATTGGGGGGTCACACACCGGACGCGCAGCTCAGCGCCGTGCAGTTCTAAAAAAAATAATCAAACACATTGTTTTCTATGAGTATACGCACACCAGCACCGACAGGTGACGCTGTCTGCGGCGCTCAGCTTTTTTTTTGTAATACGTCACTAAGAAAAGTGCGTACACTATGCTGATACTCTCTCCTGAATACAGAGGAGTCTAAGATGGCGGCGCTACCGGAAGGTAGTTATTTTTGTTTATAAAGTTTTAAATATGGATATTTATACAACAGCACCGCGCGGATTACCCTCAGAAGACCTTTATTTATCATCCTGGAGCCGTTTGGATTTATTTTGTGAAGGATGGATGCACATTTTTTAAACTTGAAGGTCGTGGACCCCGTAACTTCACATTTAATTAACTGAAAGATCTAAAAAAAATTTTTAAATAACTAAAAATGTGTTTGTCTGAAAAACGATGGACATATGCATCTCGGACAGCTTGGGGGTGAGTAAATCATGGGTTTAGTGTCATTTTTGGCCGAACTATCCCTTTAATGTGCACTTCCGGTTTACAATACCTCCGAGTTGTCCTAGACGCGACTTGACACAGCGCGTACGGTATGCGCCCCCCTTTAGACTCTGTATTCAGGAGAGAGAGTATCAGCGTAGTGTACGCACTTGTCTTAGTGACGTATGACAAATTCGGAGGGCGCACAGACCAGCAGCACAGAACCCTATGTAAACTGCGTACGCTCTCATCTTTAATGCGGACGCGACTAAGATTGCGGTGTTACCGGAAGCTAGTTATTTTCGTTTATAAAGTTTTAAATGTGGATATTTCTACAACAACACTGCACGGATTACCCTCAGAAGGCCTTTGTTTATCATCGTGGAGCCATTTGGATTTATTTTGTGTAGGATGGATGCACATTTTTTGGACTTAAAGGAGTGGACCCTGTAACTTTACATTTGAAACACTGAAAGATCTAAGACATTTTCTAAAATAACTAAAAATGTGTTTGTTTGAAAAATGATGGACATATGCATCTCGGACTGCTTGGGGGTGAGTAAATCGTGGGTTTAATATCATTTTTGGCCGAAATATCCCTTTAAAGTCAGCGGCAGCTCTATGCAAAACCTTCTGATGGTAAAATCTCACGCTGTCTAAACCGAAGAATAAAAACATACAAATGTGTGTTCTTTATCAAAAAGACTGGCCCACTTCCTTCAACCACACAAACTTCCCATGACAGTTAGAGACCCCTCAGCACTATAAATATCCCATCCAAAAAAACACTGATGTTGTGGTTATGGATTCATTGTGAAAGTGCCACAGTCAAGTCTACTGTTCAAAAGAGATTCCCATCACTCTTTTGCTTCCACTGTGTGTGTGTGTGTGTGTGTGTCTGTCTGTCTGTATCTGTCTCTGACATGCTGTGGTCTCTCTCTTTCACATTACACTTGGCACAAAAAGTTGTGCAAGAGTTTTTGGCAGTGTGCTAAGCACAAAACTGCCACATCACAGGCTATATCATTCAATAACTGTCTGTTTTGGAAAGCAAAAAATGACTGCACCAAAGGAGGAGACTGTTACTGCAACACGTTAGCTAAATGCTAATATAATATCTTAATAGTTAACGTTCTCAGTGTGAACGGTTCTTTATGTTGATCAGGTCTTTCTCTAGTGGTAAAAAAACAGACAGCGACCAACGATGGAATCTTGGCTTGTGTGTAGGATTACTGAATGCTGTTCAGCTCCACAATTGTAATTCATGGAAGCTGCCAAACAGACCACTGGATACAGATCAAGAAAGGAAGGAAGCAGAACCAGTGGTTAAGACTGATGTCATCTGCCAAGATTAATCATTGAAATGACATATAATTAAACAAACTACATTCAGGATTTGGCGAAACATATCAGGAATCGATCATAATTCAAAGATGACAAAATTAACAAGACACGTGTTAAACATCACCAGACACAATGCAAGTCACTTTGTTTGAAGAGCATTTAAAAGGGCCCCGAGCAGGTTATTAATATTGCTCTGGGTCATAAATTATTCATACCTTCACCGTCAAACATTTGACGGGGAGTGATGTCCACCCCCCTCTGAGACACTGGTCTTTGTCCTGCCTGCCTGACTGACCACCATAGAAATATAAATGGTTTAGCCAATTTTTTGCGGGTATATTCTGTGGTGTAGGGGTGACCTGCACACCTGCCACTGAGGATGAACAGAAATTCGAGGCTTTACAAATGAAAAACGGGTTGTGCAGATATAAACACGTGGTGCTGGTTTATTAGGGAATCCTGGGGAGGGGTTTTGAGGTTTGGGATGTTTTCAATTATTCAACATGCTCTCAGCCTTTCAAGCAACCTGCAGATCCTTTTTGGTGGTTGGTTCAGTGACTCGCCCTGTGATGGAATAGGGAACGAGTGTTTGAGTGACCCCAGATGTGAGAGTGACTACAAATTGGGCGTCTCAGATTTGTGCCAAGCTGGGGTCAATCAAGGGCCATGAGAATCAAGTCGGCCGTTGCCTAACATGCCTTTAAGGAAAATGTTTAACCACAAATGGATATTCTGTTGTCGTTTGCTTTCTTCTGTGAAAATCAAGCAGATATTGTTATGAATGTCAAACGTATGAGGCTGTGGCTCCGAAGATGAAAAACAAAAACAAAAAAACTAGAAAATTAGATGGAATTGTGATTTAAAGACTTCTGAATCCATAAAACAGCTTTGGATGTGGAAAATCGTTATTCTATGTAAATCTTCTAGGTCACAATAGTTATCAAACAACACATTTAATTAAAAATGCAATTAATGCTAAAAATATGATGCGTGAAAATATGAAGATGGGATTTGAGAGCTACAACAGACAGCAACATTTCAGTGATCTGTTTCCTAAATTGATAAAGACATTACATGGCTTGAATGGATAATCATTTACTCACTATCATTTACTCACCACCCTCAAGTTGTACACTTTGTACATTTACTCACCCAAACCTGTATACATTTATTTATTCTGCTGAACACAAATAAAGATAATTTAAAAAGATCATTTAAAAAAAGTTTGTATATACCAAATGGTTTGGAACATCTTGAGGGTAAGTAAGAGGCTATTTACACCTGGTATTAAGATGTGTTTTTTGGTCAATCAGATCACAAAAACATTTTGAGACGCATTTGACCGGATTACTTTTGTTGTGTAGATGCGCATGTGGTTGAATGTGTTTGAACAACCACAAAACACTGCCTACTCTCCACCTATTGATTTCATGTACAAAGCACAATATTTTACATCGGACCCGACTTTTAGTGCAAACGCACATTGTACAGCGCAATCTTTAAGCTTTCATTGATACAACTAAAGTGGCTGCTCTCTTTCGTTTTTATTCCATTTTGTGAGCGTTTAAAAGGTGCGCAAGCTTATTTCAACGATTGCTCTAAAATATCAGAGAAAGCTCCTACATACACATTAGGGTACCCTACCGCCTTAACTAGGTCGTTCCCCAAAAAAAAATCGCTCCAAAAAAGGCCACCAAGTGCATTTCTGAGAATAGCGCAAACGCGTTTCACACCGCAAGCGGGCTGCGTGCCACAAGGCCAAAATGAGAAAGACGTGGTCCGTACCGTCACTGTCTGGAGGATAACTAGCCAGTTATTAAAACATCTCGGTGAATAGCGCGGACGCGCTTCACACTGCGAGCGTGCACGCGCGCCACACGGCCGAAATTAGATAAGACGTGGTCCGTCATGTCTGAAGGATAGCCAGTTGATAAAACACGTGTCCGTGAGAACTGTAAGTGGACTTATGTTTTGGGTTTATTTAAGCCTGTTATTGTATTAGTCTATAGTTTTTGCAAATTTAAAGTAAGTTAGCTGGTGATTTTGTTGTTTGAACAACCTGCTAGCTAGGTTGCACGTGCCTGTTGATTAGATATGATTGTTGAGCGCTCTTGTCACGTTTTTTATGTGCATTATTTACATGCTACAGTAGTTACACTCTTTTAAGATATTGTAATTAATGGTGGGATATAATCTGTTTTTAAAATTTTTGCGCTGTCTATCATCGTTCGCCAGACGTTCTACAACATCTGCTTTTAGTTTGTGTTCATCAACCCTTTAGTTTCACTTCATCACGCAGCTATTTCCGTTAGAGGTCATTTCAAAATTTCATGACACATACGCCCTGCACCTTTGATTGCCACACCCCCGGATCGGCCCCCCGCTCAACCCTACCACCTTAACTAACAAATTTTCTGCGGGAAACCCTGTACATGTATTCAACTCTGTGTGGCATGTTTACCATTAACACAAGCAGCGGACTTAAAGCATAACTAAACCCCTGGTCAGAGCAAAATAATGCATTCTTAGTCAGAGGTAGCATTCAATAAAGCGTTTGCAGTGCATACTGTGCAGTTTAGTAATTGTATAAAAATCTCAAGTTCAAATTACTTAATTTTACATGCATTTATGAGCAAAACCTCTTCAATGTGCCTTTTGATGGTCAGTGTAATTTTTATAACTTTTGTTTAGTCCACATTGTTTTCGTGCTGTTCAAGTCCATTTAATGACAGATATAAACATAATTATAGACTTAAGAAGCGCATATATTATAAAATCTCTTTCTCTTAAGTTTGTTAAGATAGATTAGGACTCATTTACTGCTGGACAGAGAGTAAATGAAAGTGCAGTCTTCTGGCAACAGTGACATATTTCATTGCTTTCTGTTAAATTGCTAAAACACACTTGGCATCACATTCATGATTTTATGGTAAAATGACACTTTTTCGCGTAAATCCACAAGCATATAAATCATAAACAAAGCACTTTCACTTTAATTGAGCGTGAGCAGCGCAGCAGAACCGACGCAGAAACGATTGCAGCACTGTTGCTACAGAGCCGCGAGCTCGCGCTGCTCATGCGGCGGGGTGCATGATTGTTAACATGGGCGCTGCTGTGTGAATTTGCGAAACCGGCGTGGACTGAAGCCACTCGCATTGCTACTACTCTACGGCGCTGCCTTTTTGGGTCTGACGAATCGACGCGCATATTTTGCGTCGACGTCGTCGATTACGTCGAGGCGTTGTCCCAGCCCTAGTCACGAGTCACTTTTTGGACCCACCATCCAATAGGAAAATTCAACTGCAGTAGCCACCGTTCAACCTGAAGAGGGCAGCACTCAGATGTTTTTACACCATATATTGTAGTATTGAAACACTTTATATCCAAATGTCAAAAAACTTACTAAAATCAATGAACAGCACTAATAAAGCCCCATTCTTATAGATCATTAAATAAAAAAAGTTGGTTTAGGGTTTAGTTACGCTTTAATATTAGTTAGCATCAATTTAAACCGTAGTCATTTTACGAAAGCAGAGGGACTCGCCCACAGACCCCTCCAAAGTAATCAGGACAGAAGCGATAGAAATTGGGCAAGAAAAACCATAAACGTGAATGTGTATCTCTCATTCACTTGTGATCTGATCGATCAAAATGCATCTTAAAGGGGACATTTCACAAGACTTTTTTAAGATGTCAAATAAATCTTGGGTGTCCCCAGAGTGCGTATGTGAGTTCTAGCTCAAAATATCATATAAATAACTTATTATTGCATGTTAAAATTGCCACTTTGTAGGTGTGAGCAAAAATGTGCCGATTTTGGGTGTGTTCTTTTAAATGAAAATTAGTTGATCTCTGCGCTAAATGGCAGAGCCATGGTTTGATAGTGCAGATTAAGGGGCGGTATTATCCCCTTCTGACATCACAAGGGGAGACAAATTTCAATTACCTATTTGGAAAGACAAATTTCAATTATCTATTTTTTCCACATGCTTACAGAGAATGGTTTACCAAAACTAAGTTACTGGGTTGATTTTTTTCACATTTTTTCTAGGTTGATAGAAGCACTGGGGACCCAATTATAGCACTTAAAGATGGAAAAAGTCAGATTTTCATGAAACGTCCCCTTTAATACCAGGTACAAACAGCACCTAATGATGACAGAATTTTCATTTTTGGTTGAACTGTCCCTTCAAGCAGTATTGGAATTTATAAGTATGGATACAGTATTTTTATAATAACTTACTTTTTATAGTATGGTATTTCTTTATGGCCCTTTTAGGGGTTTGATAGTTCCAAACCTCTTTGTATAAATCCCTCTGAACATTTTAAGTATCTTCATTTGTGTTGTATACAAGCTTAAAAGTTTTGGGATTTAAAAATAACAAAAAGGAGAAATAAATGACACTTTAATGGCATTTTAATTGTGTTAACTTTTAAAAAGCCCCATTAAGCAAAGTCTGAATAAACACTATTCAGTATTAGATTGCGTAAGTTTTGTCATGTCTACATGAGACACAGCAGTGTTCTGTGAGTCAGAGGACGCGTGTTGTGTCAGCACAGTTTAATCTGAACAGGCCGGTGACTGTACTGTACATCAGGCTGTAGTAACTGCATTTAGCAGCTGTGTAATGAAACTCTAGCCAATAAAAGAGCCAGCTGATATCACCTCGCCATTTCTGAATCACCTCAAAAACACACATTCCTCACTGATAATGGCAGCTGAACAGTCACACAGCTTGAGGGCCACATACCACAACATAATACTGACATCCATACACAGTTTTAATCAGTAACACTGCAAAAGGAAAACTTCAAACGCTAACGTTTGTTGTAGCTGACTTCACATCCTTAAGAAATAACAAAAGTCAAAATACGATAGTTAGATTATTCATTTACATTTATGAATAAAAACTCAACGGTTTGCACAAGTTGATTACATAAAGTCAATACAAAGAAGCAAATAGATGCGAATTCGCATGGGGTGATGTGAATAACGCAAATTGGACAGCGCGATTGCAACAAACACGTGTTTTTCGCCTCAAATGCATCTTCAGCACAAGTTGAAAATATTAAAATTAAGCAAAAAAAAATTGCCTGACCAAATGTTAAATCCAGCAAGTAATATTGAGCAAGGAATGCGATTGGAATGTACGCTTTGCGTTTGGTGTGGTTGCAATATTACAGTGCGTTACAAGTAGGAATGCTTCGATCGATCAGCCGCAGATCGGTATCGGCCGATAACAGCATTAAATGACTTGATCGGTACTCGCTAAATTTGCAGATCTCATTAACCAATCTTTCTGTTTACTTTTGTCATCATAGGGCTCCTAAGTGCGGCTGCAATTAAAAGACAATTTTTACATTTTTTTATAACCCGTTGCTCATGTGCGACCTGCAGATTTGGATTTCTCTCTTTGCCTTTTCAGAGATATGTGTATTTTCTATGTGGACGCGATCCGGTCCTAACAGAGCAAAGCGTCTACACATCCCCATCAAACAGCGTATACCGATCAATCGCAGACAACTGCATCCTTTTGCCGAATGTTTATTTTTTGCATGTGTTTTAAAGTTTTGACAATTTAAACTCATGTTCCTCACAGCTGCTCTTGTCTGCATACACCCAACGCGCACACACATGCCTATTATCAGTGCACGTGAACAGAGTGATCTCTCTTACGTCTTAAAGCTACAGTAACCTAATTCATCTCTCAATAAAATCACTTTCTGCTCTTGACTTAGGAACTGTTATGCAGGGTTCACACCAGACGCGGTAGAGGAATTGAGCGTTGCCGCGGGAAACGCGCGAGTTAAAAATTCTGAACTTTGGCAGATATCTGCGCAGCGTTAACCAATCAGCACCTTGCTGTAGTAGTGACGTGATTACATGAAACGAGTGGAGTCTTAGCGTAGTCGCTGAAGCCCCTCCCATGACACGAATTTCCATGTGAATGTCTCGAACGATTAGAATTTGACGCACAAACGGAGCGAGTAAACTCAAATGTTCAAACGTCCAACTACGTGCAAATAGCGCGTTTTTGCCGCCTCTACGTGGTTGGTGTGAATGCAACTTTATACGAATGCGTGTATATTTAATTCAGTCATCAAAAAGCTTGCATATCAGCTTGAAGAATCTGCATTGGTATCGGCCGATCACGAATAAAAATCGGTAATTGGTATCGGCTGCAAAAATCCTGATCGAAGCATCCCTAGTTACAAGGTACACAACATACAAGTGTGCTATAAAGGATTTTTACTGAGGGTTTATGACAAAGAAAGCATGAACAAAAAAAGTGGGTCTTGTTTATTAATAATTGTGCAGGGTATTCTTAAAAACGTCCGTGTTCATGAGGTTAGTTATTTGCTTAAAACACACTCATACCAGCTCCATATAAAGGCTTCACAACAAGGTACTTGTCCAGAGAAATGTTTAGAGAAGTATGTCATCGAAGCAAAAGAGCAATAAAAGGAACTTGACAGATTAGTTATTATCAGGTGAAGTTCTTCTTATTTTTTTGCTCTTCTGCTTCTGGAGGTTTTGCTGTTTGAGGTAAAAGCCAGAAAAGGTGTGCTTATCAAAAGTGTGACAGGTACAGTAAGAAACATGGGATTCAGTAATGAAGGCTGACAATATGGACACGCCTCTGTATCTATAGACTATCTTTATAAAACAGGTCTTAGTTACAAAACTTATTTCTATAGAGAGAACCTGCTTTGAGAAAGGTGAACAACTTTGTATCATTGAATTAAGCCCAAATGAGCATTTATCAAACGATTATGAAACTTAACTGTACTTTAAATAGTAAAAAACCCAAAGATTGAATTGTGTGGGGAATGGACTCTCTGTAGGCAAGTTTTAATTCATCTCACGGCTGTACTAAAGGTTGCATTACGACACAAGTTTTCATACGGGTGTGCGACTATGCGTCTGTATCCACATGCAATCTGTTTGACCATCTCATCAGCCATTCATCCGGCTTGATGAATGGAAAGTAATTTCAATGTAAACTTCTGTTTGCTGCTCACAGATGTGAAATGTGATAGTATAGAGAGCAGAGTTAGCATGCTTATTCATCTGTTTGCACACTAAATGAATATATTACTTCCCACCCACAACCAGACACAAAAGCCCCTCTCTCTCGTGCCTCCGACTGGGACTGAGAGGACTCTTTGTAGCTCGGGGTTGTCTTGACGACACCCCATGGGCCCGTGATGAGAGAGGTTTACGTAGATGTGCGCTCTATTCAGGGAGTCTATTAGCTCACCAAAATGGGGCCAGAAAGACCCAATATTATTATCCAAAGTTTACACCCAACTGAGGCTGACAGACAACTTCACTCCTTTAAACAACAACTAAAAGTGGAGCAGTAGTTTACAACATAACTGTATATCATATCTGTATTTGTAAGTGTTAACAAATCCATATTTTCTTCTTAAAATTTACACTAGTGGCCCTAAAATAACAGGAAACTGATATGATGTGCGCAGGACTTTTCCAGTACTCAACATGTTGCAGTGTGTTGAACTTGTTTCACCCTCTTTCTTTTCTTCCATATTCTCTGTGATTGGCTGGAGGAGTTTGTCATTGTCGCAGCAACACTCATTAGGAATGCACTAAAATTTCAACCACAGAAGAGTTTTGGTTTAAAATGTCCTTAACAATTTTGCAGGATAAGCCACTGCCTGTGATCACGTTTTAATGCAGTGATTCTCAAACTGGGGGCAATGGACCCTGGGGGGGCTGACACGCACCTCTCAAAAAATGCAACAACACGTCAGTTCTATGGGGGCCGCATGATTGGTCTGCTTGAACCCCTTCTGTCAGGTCAAAAAAATCTGTGTTGCATTTCCTCATATGCCTTTACAATTTTTGCTAAATGATAATGAAGTAATTTAAATGTTTTTGGTAATTAAAATAGACCCAAGTGAGCAATAACCTTTAAAATTACATAATAATAACGATACAATAATAATTGGTTCAAATAAACCATCAAAACAAGTAAACACATTACAGTAATATGTAGCATTTGTAAAAAAACAGCATTATGTATTATAATACCTGCCTGCAGGGGGGCTAACAGACCCGCTCATGTAACTTTCACTTGAGATGCTTACTTTTAGCCAAACAACGTTTAAATCTATTTAAATCTTTAATATTTGTCCAATTCTTTACAATAGAAATGATTCAGCCACTGTTATTCTTGAGCAAGAACATGCACAGATAAAATCACGTAAACTCTGAGTGAGGGTTTAATCTGCTGAGACACTTCATATCAACAGACAAACATTATTGGAAACCCAAACAAAAAAGCACATGCAGTAAAAGACAGAATATCATGCATGCACATTGCCCTGGAAAAGGTTTGGCCAGAAACAACTTTATGCTGATATTAGGACAGTGGCCGTTTCTCAAACAGATAGCTGCATCCTCCGGAGGTCGCATATTCAGGCTGCATACGATTAATTAAATAAAACAGTAAACTTTATAAATGTTAATATTCTGTTATAAGACAGTCTTTATGTATGGGGTCTACAAATGTGACCTCCAAAGGATGCCCAGCATTTTACCTCCACAAGAATTCTTGTGACGTAATTAATTTGACATATTTACGATACATATTTAATCTAGCAAGATCTCGTCGCACGAGATCTCTACAACTACAGATCTGAATATGGAACAGCACTTCATGACGAACAATGACGCTGAAGTATAAATAAAACCTGATGTGTAACCTTCTGCTGTACCAAACTGCAATGAAGCAATTGGTCTGACTGGGGCGTCACTCTTCCTCACGCACAGCACACGTACACACGTGTGCGCACACACACATGCACACGTACGTGTACACACACGCGCACACACACAGGTTGCCAAGTTACCATAGGCTCACCCCAGAAATTATATATTATTTGTTAGTAGCCTAATTGTAAATGCTGCAGGTGTAGAAATCTACATAAAACAGATATTTACTTTGATGTCAGGGCTAGATGCCAGCATGAAACTGTTGTGCATATTAATAAATTAAATTGTTTAAGTGTTGGCACTGGCATTTATAAACAATAAATGGGTAAAATTGCAATAAATAGACTTAGGGTGCGGTTTTGGGCGTTCATGTGAAGCGAAGTGGAGTCTCAATTCTCATTTTGATCAAGGGCTAGGGCCAAGGCGTAGGGATACATAGACCTTGAAACTAAGTGTGATAAGGACCACACCTAAAAGAGAGGGGTAAACGTTAACGTAGGAATTTCTCAGGAGAGCCGGCATCAAGACGTTTTATGGCTGAGCGTCGAACTGTCAAGGAGTCGCACAATTGAAAGTAACGTAATTTTCTGCAGTTTAATTGATATTATATTATGACACTCATGTTTTATGATACTTTTATAAAATGATCAAGCGGTTTTAATTTTAATGTGTTTGTTTTGAATCAAATAGTTAAGGCGCTATGCTAGCAGCTAAGTTATGCGCTATTTGTTGAGCTCAGCTCAGGCAATCGATACCACAACCTGAGACTACGGCATCTTCTTTGTTTATGTCAACGCTTGTCTGTTTACGTAGCAGCCAGTTAGCGGCAAGGGAAGGTGACGCAAACGATAAATCGAGTAGTGTCTCATTTTTTAGACGAACGATCTGTCTTACCCCTTCCCCTTCACTCGGTTTCAAGGGGCAAGGGGAAGACGAAGACAAAGGGGAAGAGGTAAGACAAAGAAATGAGATTGGCCCTTAGTTTTGTGGCCAAATGTTGGACTTTGAATCAATGCTTGATAATTTTACAGCCACATTATTTTCGTTAAGCATTATAATTTTTTTTGGTTGTTTAAAAACACACAAAAAATGTATCAGATTGATCGACTGAATAAGTGCTAGATTAATCAATTACAAAAAAGAATCAATAGCTGCAGCCTTACAAACATGTCTGAAAACTTGAGCATTTTCTGCCTCAGCTGCTAAACTGCTCTTTCTAAACTAGCGTCATCACAGACTAATGGCAAAATCTGGATAAAAATGTGTAATGAGGCCACAGCTTTAAAGTCACCTTTGGCAGTCTCATAGAAAGGTCCTTGTGTGGATCTCACTCACATACAAAGTGGCTTTTATCATAAGCTCCGGGGCAAACATCGGATAGACGTCAGAGCTTAATATTAGTTTGGTAGTCTGGACCTCTCTTATTATATGTGCTTGTGTCTTTGCACCTGTGTTTTATGTAGAGTGAAACATGTCTTTAATTTTGATTCCTTCCTATTTTCCTGATAAGCTAAACAAAGCTAAACTTTGTCTACAAAGTACCAAAAGAAATGTTCAAGGAATATATTCCCCAAAAACTTTTTTATTACTTTCTATCGTGGAACTAAAAATAAATATTATGCAGAATGTTACAACCTTAGGCTGTGTCCACACGAAGCCGATGCATTCCCTATCCGATCATTTTTTCCCTTGTTCTAAAAAAATAATCCGTAAACACGAAACCACTGAAACCGACTGAAAGCGGTGTAGTATATATGCCGGACCAGTATGTGGCGCTGTATTTCTGCCACAGATATACACTATACACGAAGAAGAAGACTTTGAGCATGCGCATAACCAACGTGTGATGTTGTCCATTATCGCTTGTTGCTCACCACAATTGCATAGAAGCAATAGATTTTGCTGTAATAAAGCTAGTAGGCTTTAGTAGCTTCTGTAGCACGAACACAATCACGTAGTCCGCCGTTATTGTTGTTGCTGTTACGTGTGACGCTTCCGACACGTGATGTGCTGTACACACGAAACCGCAAGGGTGTCGATTTCAGATTTATCCACTTTAGGACCCGGTTTCAAAAAATAGCGGTTTCACTCTCTCAAAACGCCGGATCCGTGTGAACGAAACAATACGATAACAAATTTATACGTATACATTAATATGCGTCTCCGTGTGGACAGCCCCTTAGTCTCAATCTACTTTCAAAAGCAGACTTCAAATTACTTAAATCATGTTCCAGATAACATGTTGAACAACATAAGGGCAAATAAATGACAATAAAATTTTAATTTTTGGCTGAACGGTCCCTTTAAACCAAATTGCAAATGTACTGCAGATGTGATTAATATGTCTAGCAAAAGTCAGACAAGTCAAGTGAAGGGTAAACACACAAAACACAAGTCAATATGATTTGTAGTGCTGTTTGGTGGAGAAGAAAGCTGATGACAGGGGTATAGTCAACATTCATTGTGTGAAGCTGATGTAATGGATGTTAATTCATTCACAGGTGCCTGAGGCCGTGTTATTTCCACACTGGACTGATGATAACACAGACATATGAAATATCTTAGAGTCCTCCACCCCCACAGAAGCAGTAACGGAGAACTCAGCTGCGTAAAGGAATAATTCACCGGAAAATTAAGCCATAATTAACTTACCCTCATGCTATGCTAGGTGAATATGACTTTCTTTGTGTATATAAAATTATATCCTGGCTCTTCTTATGCAATTGAATGATGGTCAACGTTTTGAGGCTCCAAAAAGCATTAAAGTAATCCAAATGACTCCAGTGGGTTAATACATGTCTTCTGAATTCAGGTCCATATAAAAATTAATTAATGACATTAATGCTAAATAATCCATATAATTTCTTCATAATTAGTCTGTTCACATTCTGTTTGCCCGGTTTCTTATGCTAATACATTTAAAATGGCATAACTATCTTAATCATTACTGGCAAACTGGATTATTATTAGTCAACCTGAAAGCCTCATTTGTATTCAGTCCATCACAAGCAGAATAAAGATCTTTTGGCTGAACTGTCTGTTGTGCCGGCACCGTTCTCACCGGCATTGCCAATAGTTTCTCACCAATTCCTCCTGTGTTTTGCTTGATCTCTTGCCAGAGAATCCATGCTGAAGTAATCATAAAGGACTTATAGGCCTACATGTAGCACACTACACAATCTCTTTTATTTCAAAACCCTTTATCATTGAGATTGAACACTTGTATACTAAAGTGAAAGGTTATAGTGCTAAAACCTAATCCTGCACCCAGAAAACAGCCTAGAGGTCATCATGGCATACATCCTGCATGAATTAAGATCAAATCAACTTAAATTGACTTCTGAGTAATGGCTGGGCTGTCAATTTAAAGTCAGTTGTTGAGCGAAGCGCCAACCCAACAGCCAGGCTTACTGCGAAAATAATCTGTTGTTTTTTCTGATTGATTTTTTTAGGGGGTAAGGCCAGGGGGAAAATAAGCAACACCAACACAGCCATGCAGCTGTTTTTACATACAGATAATTCTAAACTAGGGATGTGCTGCGAAATCCGATACTGTGCGTTACCTGTGGTTGGTAATATCAAGCTATTAAAAGGACAAATATTATAAAAGCATCATAAACATTTTCATGCACTATATTTAAAGGTGCAATGTGTAACTTTTAGTAGGATCTTTTGACAGAAATGCAATATAATACACATAACTACATTATCAGTGGTATATAAAGACCTTACATAATGAATTGTATTGTTTTTATAGAATGAGCCATTTGTATGTACATAATAGGGCTGCAAATTGATTAAAGTTCACATTCTTTCTGATCCCATTTTTTAGACCCTAGTTAGTGTGCAGTGTTGCTGTTATATATAAATAATACCTGTAAAATGATAAAGCTCAAAGTTCACTGCCAGGCGATATATTTTCTTTAACAGAATTCACCTTTCAAAGCCTACAACGAACAGCCGGTTTGGACAACAGCCCTCTACTTCCTGCTTTAATTACATCAGTAGAACAGTTTTTTGACTAAACTCCGCCCACAGGAATACATCAGTCGCTAGCTAAGCTCAAACGGCTCCGCTAAGCTAAGCTGCTTATTTAAGAAATATTTACAAGTGTATATACTGTACACATTTTTATTATATATAATTATAAATACTTCATTCTTAAATAGATTTTTTTCCTAAAGAGCCAGTAAGATGACAATTTTAAGCATCCTATCACTGTTTATAAGTCCCGGGCAACAGGTTTAAATGCATGCAAGGTCAAAAAACACTGTAATTTTCTCAAAATATACATTTAAAATTTCTCAGAGATCCCCAAACGATTCGTGTGAAGCCATTCAATGACTCAGTCTTCCTAAACCTCAACTTTCAGTAGCCTACTCTGCTCTGATTGGTCAACTGACACAGTCTCCGCACAGACCACAGATCAGTGGCAAAGACCAACAATAGTGCAACATGATTTACTGAGAAGATATTATCGACATCAATACACAACATTCATCATTAATCCAAGCAATAAAAACAACGATAGAAACTAACATTTTACACTCATTTAAGCGAGCTTACCGGGTCATAGCAAAACCTAAGTGAGCATGCGTTAGCCGCTTGCTAAAGTGACTCTCTGACGGTATATTAAGAGTTTAAACAACGACATCATTCATCATTAATCCAAGCAATAAAAACTATGATAGAAACTAACATTTTACACTCATTTAAGCAAATATGTAGCTATAATCATACTTACAGGTTGTGGTTAGGAGACGCATGTTGTTCTAAATAAAGTGGGTACTGAACCATCTTTCATTGCCAAACGTCTAGTAAATCCCTCCATTAAAAATGTATTTTCACAGTCAAAGTCTAGTATATCCCTCCTTAAAAAAGTTATTTTAACCACAGATTCTTCATATATCTCCATCCTTTGGTAGTGAAAACAACACAAACTGAAAACACAGCATATGATATGTATACAGACTAACTAGCTGTAGGCAAGTCATAGTTTTCATTTCTCCCGCCGGCAAGGCCGTAGGCGGAGATTATTACACAAAGTGTTGTAAAGTGTGAAGTGGATAAAAGTCAATATGACGACTAGGGCTGGGCGATATATATCGGGGGATTGTCATGCGCATCTCGTCAGTAAAGCCGGTTCCTTGATTAGTAGTAAATCAAGAACAAACGCATATGTACAATTATTTAAGTTCATGGACACTGATTATTCTGCACCTTTTATATCTAAATTACTGGTGATATACATATTAACTATACAATTTTTTATCCTTTTGATTACATCACATTCTATGGGTTTGCTTCAATTTAGCTTTAAATAGTGTTTGTTGAAATAAGATTATATGTAAGGAATAACTGACGACGGGCCATTTAATTATAAAAAAATAATGCACATCCAAGGTGGTGACGTGAAGCAGTGCTATTACACCGCAGGTGTGCATTATTTTTAAATAATTAAAAGAAACGAAAGAGTCAATTATTCCAGCTATACCACGGTTACCAAAAATATTGCTCTGGTGCCTATTTTTTAAGACATTTTTAAGGTTAGGTGTGCAGTTATTGAAAAATAATCAACACCCGTGGAACATATTTCAACCAATCAGAATCAAGCATTCAACAGCCCTGTGGTATAAATATAGGCTAATTATTTAATTGTATTAGTTCATATGCATCACTAACAATACAACAGCTGTATTTACATACATAATGAAATATTTTAGCATGTAAAAACGCCACACAGACATTTCTGAGCGACAATGTTAATGTTAATAAATAACTCTTCAATCGGTTTTGAATCGATTTACTGCAACGTTGATAAGGACGGTTGAAACCGATTCAAACAAATTACTTAACAAATTTTAGTTTGAGCTGTTCTTAGTTAATTCTTAACGTTCTCATGCAAGTCACAGGACAAGGAATGTTTGCGAAATTAATGTATTGATATGCTTGTTAGTTAACTAGCTAAATAAGAGCACATTAAAATTGCTGCAAAAAAAAATACAAGCCAGCAAATATACAGTAAATAGTCAAAACTGATACATCAAACATCCCTACTAAAAATACAGGACGACACAGCAGTCTCGGACAAGGTCAGAGTAGACGGTCAGTGAATTTCGGTCTTGCATCACAATCAGTGAAATCTGCGTCAACAAAGAGGTCCACCCACAAACAGGCCTTTTATGTGTAGGACGGAGGGAGCTTGCATGACCTTCTGTTCCAGCTCTGGAAGGGGGACAGCTTCATTTGAAAGACAATGGACTACCCCCGGACACACACATTGTCCTTGCTGGCAGATTGCAAATGAGAAGAATCCAAACCATAGCGTTTAGAGTGGGAGGTCTACAGTTGTCAAGCACTTTATAAAATCCCTTCTCTTTGGCTTCATTCACACACTTGGATGGAAAGACACAAATACGCATGCACACAAACCCACTCGCACACAATTAGACAATTGCCAGTGATCAATCTCCAACCCTATCAGTCATCGCTGACAGGAAATCGTTGTCGATCGATGTTCTTTGGCCAAGTTGAAAAGCCGCAGTGTCACTGACTGTGGGCATGAACGTGGATCGGGGACCAGACAGCGGCAAGATCGAGCCCGGTGGGTGGAGCTATGCAGGTGGTAGAAAATAAGACATCTGTCTGTTTGTCTGAATGATGGCATAGCGCAAAAGGGGAAGAAAACCAGAATGTGAAGAGGTTCCGCTAGAACTGAAAAGAGATGGAAACTGAGCTGAGAAACAGGAGGTGGTCTCTGAAAAGCTCTCCAGATGCCTCCTCCCACAGGGGGCCATACACAGCGCCGTCCACCATGATGCTCGCATCTGCCCTCAACTCAAGACAAAGGACACACGTTTGGGCTTCTGCATCTGTCCGTGGTTTAAGCAAGGCTCACAAAATCTCTGAAAACTAATTTGCCCACTGCAGACCGCACGAATAAGCAGCGCTTGCAATATAACTCCATTACCAGACTTGTGTTGTGCCTCCCCAATGCACTTCTCCATCGTGACTCCACAAAGAAAATAATGTGATTTCCGGATTACTGCATTCAGTATTTGATCAAAATAGACTTACTGAAGAAAACTTACTGATATGTAAAGTATCGTGTTCATAGGCCATGCATTTTCAACACACAGCTTCAGAGGTCAGCACAAAATTTATAGCAGCTATGTTTCTGATATGCTTCGCTGTAGTCGCTAATACAGGGTGTCGTGAAAGGTTGCCAGGGCATTGCATTGTCATCACTATAGTGTTCTGAGTGGTTCTTGGTATTGCTATGTGGTTGCTTACTGGTCCATGTCAAAAGGGAACACTCCATGTCATAATGGGATCCGGCCCCTCCTTTAAAGCAATGGGGAAATTTTTAGCAGATTTGATTGTCTGCCAGGCAAAAAGGAAGACTGCTTTATAAATCTTTCCTCAACAAAGCCAAGTTTTCCTACAAGAAATCATTCACTATCCATAGCAGGATTTTTTAAATAATTTAACAATTTAATACTTATGGTCAAGTATTTGTTCAAATACCTAAGCTTAAGTAGCAACCCAAATCTCATAGCGTTTCATGGTATAGTTACAAAATGTTTAATTTATTTAATTATTTGTGTTTATAGACACAATTTTTCTGTTTTTTTGTTGTTGTGTCAAGTAGCACCAATGTTGGGGGTAACACATTACAAGTAACGTGCATTACGTGATATTATTGCTTTTCTGAAGTAACAAGTAAAGTAACGCATTACTTTAGAAATGTACACATTAATATTTTTGTTACTTTTTTAAAGTAATGCGAGTAGTGCTGCCTCACGATTAGTTGCGACTAATCGTTTGCAGAATAAAAGTTTTTGTTTAAATAATATATGTGTGTGTACTGTGCATAATAATTGTATATGTAAATACAAAACATACATGTAGAATTTTAAGAAATATTTACATATTTATATATATTTATATTAGGGGTGGGCGGTATGAGCAAAAATTCATATCAAGGTATTTTTCACTCTTCAGCCGGTATAACGGTATTACGGTATGTTGCCATATGAGATAAAACATTTTGGAGTCACACTGTAGTAAACCTTACTTAAATTACGGACAAAATTTGTATTTTTAACCTTATGTTACTAATAAGTGAGGGATTGGACATAGACATGATTTTTTATCTTTTCCCTTTTTTTCCTTTAAAAGTGCCATTGTGTGGATGGGTGGACTCATCTTCTTATGCATATTGTCACTAATGGGAAGTATGAAAGACTGGAAATTAGTATGGTCATTTGCTGGTAGGCTATGTGCCTTATTACAATGTTTTACGCTACGTCCAACAACTTTAAAGCTGTGTGCTGTGTATATCTTGTGTCTGTTTGATTTATAAATATACAAAGAAAAGATTTTCTTTTTGTTGTTATGAACATCTGATGGGAGATGCCATCTCACTTTAAATTATTATTAATCCCTGACCGCATTAATGAATGCAGTTTATTAATACAAGTTAGTTATATTAATAAATGTATTTATTGCATTTAATTTAATTAACCAGCAGTTTCACAGTGCCAAAAACACTCCACTCATACGTTTTTATGCTTAAATATGCACTATGTATTGTTTAATAGCCTCTCTAATTAATGAATCTGCATTAAGAAAACGAAATTTACCATTAAAGGCTGTTTTTAATGTGTTTGGTATGTTGCTTACGTTATCCGCTAAAGCACTCTGAAAGCGCTATTCATTTAACCGTAACTGCTCAATCATTTGCGCTATCAAAAAAGGAATGGTTCCTAAAAGAAGATAACTTGCACTTTTTGGCAAATTATGGTTTATTAAGGTAATTTCTTGCTTTCCTTTCTCCAATTGCTTACCTGGAGAGCGGGTGCAGGGCGCGGTAGAGAGCAGATCTAAGTGAAAAGGGAGTAACACCGTTAAACGCCTTTGAAGCAGTGAGGTAAAAAAAGGCTCCTAAAAATGTATAACACTGTTGACGCGCTGTTGGTGTCTTGGGACTCAACAGCCCGACTGTTTAAGTTGATTTTTAATAAAGCAGTGTTGTGTTTGCTTCTGGGTCCTATTATGTTTCAGAACCTGGTAATGCTTAGGTAGGCCACGGGCTTGTTTCTCGCCAAGCTCGCTGTATACAGATCACAACACCTGAAATATAGTCTTTGGCAGGATTTGCGTGCACTATTATGTGTATCCTCTTAAAAAAAAGATGATTAAAAATGGATTGAAGTGCGATCGGAGCTTTTCGTTTTGTGTTTCTGTGGACAGCGCATCTCGGAACGGAGGTATGACTTTTAAGACTTGGGTAAACTTCCGCGGGGTCTTAAAAATATAACATTCATAAAGTTAAATTTAAGTCCTATGATGAAGATCTGGGCGTTTTAAGGCCATAGATATAACTTTCTGAAGGTTAGTTTTTTTATCACCCCGCGGGAACCCTGATAAGTGCAAAAATAGAATTTAAAATATGTAACCCCGGTATCAACGGTTTTGCAAAATCCATATCATGGCGTGACACAATACCGGTAATTACTATCATACCGGTTTATCGCCCACCCCTAATTTATATATAATATATATTATATTTATATATAATATAAATTATATATAAATATAAACATGTATCACATGCAAATGTTTCTTAATTATATACGTGTGTGTGTGTGTGTGTGTGTGTGTGTGTGTGTGTGTGTGTTTATACATAATTATTATACACAGTACACCCACATATATTATGTAAACAAAAACTTTTATTCTGCAAATGATTAGTCACGACTAATCATGAGGCAGCACTTAATTCAAGTTACTTTTCGGTTTAAAGGAACAGTATGTAAGAAATTTATATCAATTAATCATAAAATGGCCCTGATATGTCACTAGACATTTAGAAATCATTTTCATTTCAAATACTTATATCACTCACAACAGTGGTCCGGCCAGGATATTGTCATTTAAAATGTGGAGTTGCAGCCCTCAACTGATGTTTATGTTGTCATTTTGTGTATTGGCAACCAGTTGTGTGAGTGCAGTACCAGTTTTAGCCACAAGTTTTGTGATTGCAATACCAGTTTTGGCCACAATCCTACATACTGTTCCTTTAACTAATTGGACAACGTACTGAATTAAACTGAACGTAGTCACATAGAATTACGCACTTTATGCGTGTGCGCCTCTCAGTCATAAAAACATGTGCAAGGCCTGAACGAGATCAAGCCTCAGCCAAGTAAGAAAAAGTAACGCAAAACTTACTTAAAAGTAACAGAAGCATTACTTTCCAAGTAACGCAATTAGTTACTTTTTTGGGAAGTAACTTAATATTGTAATGCATTACCTTTAAAAGTAACTTTCCCCAACAATGATTAGCACAAACTTCTATTTATTTATTTTTTTGTCCCTGAGCACGACTTTCTTTTTTTCGTTTTTGTACACATTTTTATTTACCCCAAACACAAGCGACAATTACCATTACATTTCAGACATCCTAACCCAAACCCCAAGCGACAACGTGGAATTTTTTTTAATCAATACATAAAATAAACTGAAAAAGAAAGTTGAGCTTGGGTGCACGAAAAACAATACATAGAAATTCATGCTAAGTGACAAAAAAGAAAGTTGTGCTCATTGACACAGAAAAAATAGAAGAGGAAAATCGTGTCCATGAACACGATTAAATAAATCATATATTGCATGACTATACCACAAAATGCTTTGAGATGGGGCTGCAAGTATGCGCATTAAGTCTTTCTTAGCAATAGCTAAAAGCTTTTCTTAGCATGACTAAAGAGCACCAAATGGCACTGTGGTACTACAATTAGGTTTACTATGGTGGAAAATCATTCAATACGATAGAATATAACAAAATCTTATGAAACAACGATTTGTATCATGGTATTGCACAATGCCATAATACTTATATGGGATGCTAGCAAGGATTGTGATAATACAAATAATTATTATAAAGCTATAAATATATATGGCCATGAATAAAGCAAAAATCATGCACAGATACTCATCCAGCCTAATTTGGAGAAGAAAATGTTTTTTCCCCTTGATACTGTTAAAGAGCTCCTGACATGAATACTCAGACAGTGTACAGACAACAGCATGTGGCATCTGAATCTACAGGGAGCGAATCTGAGATAGACAGCACACGGCTTCAAGCGACATGGCTAATGGCTTAAGGAACCCTGCCGTTAGCTTAATTGAAGCAATCTTTCCGAAATCAGGGATGGAAAGAGATAGAAAGCGTCAGAGGGCGGGAGAACGTGATCGTAAATCCTCAGCTGGCACGAGTGGGCCCTTGAGATTAGGCGAGAATAGACGGGGAGAGCTTTAGATGGATGGGATGTTTACTGAGCAGGAAAGCGGTTGGGTTCTCCCCTCCGCTCACTCCATGTCAGTGCACAGGCCAAACACCTGGGAACCACATAAATGATTAATATGAGCGGAGTCACTCGCAGGACAAGCTCCGCTGGGCCCAGCACAGAGATGCTCTGTCCCCGGATTCAATGGCGAGCGATCCAGACGGCCTGATAAAGAACGCCATCGCCGTGCAGATTCTCCGCTTATCTATCGGAGCTTTGATTGGGACCGACACTGAATTAACAGACCATTATTCAATGCTCTGCTCCATTAAAAGACTTCCTTTCCATTGCCCTTGAACGTCAAGCCAACAGCAAGGGAGATAAATATCAGACAATTCAGTAGTCGATATTAGAAGTTGTAGGAGATTAATTGTAATTGACCCCAAAATGAAAACCTATCATTTACTTACATCCACTGCTGTCACTTTTGTTTTTGGCCACTGTTTTAGTAAATGGGCAATTTTTGTTTAAAAGTGTCAAAACGCATTACTTGACTGCTGAACTATTTTTCTAAAGCTTTGAGGAATAAACAAATATAAATTGTTATTCACTGAAAATCAAGTTTATGAGAGAAGCAGTGTGAATGAATCACTTTTGAAATCTGATCTAGTTCTTACTCTTTCGCTCTGATTCAAAGATCTGGTTGCAGAGATTATCGGTGAATCAGCTACTTTATGGCTTCAGGAAACTTGATTATAGGACACAAGTCATATGGGCTATTTGTGAACTAATGATATTTTATAGTGCTTTGAACTTTATAAGCTCAGTTCCCTTCGCTGTAACTATATCAAAAGAACAAACAACTTATTTGGAACAATATAATAGCAAGGAAATGGTTAACTAACCTTTAAACATTCCCATTTCCCTGACAGTAGTATAAACAGTCACTGGTATAAAAGCCAGGACAAGTTTAATATTCGGATCACAGCGCTCTGTGAGGTCGGAGACAGAGAGCGGACGCTCCCACACTCACTTCAGTCGCCGGTCATCCCATGATCCCCCTTCTTTTCCTCCCCGACCGCACTGAAAGACAGGGAGGAAGTGAATTTGGGGATGCGCTCCGCATGGAAACGACCGGATGCTGCAACGAGGGAGGCGGCTGTCAGGTTTCTCATTCCTCACTCCTCCTCAGAATGGATGTGAGCCATTTGGTTTAGCCTTTAAATTGAATGCTCCAGAAAACAGTAACCGGAATTTCAGCCTAAGACACATGTTTCTTAACAGAATGAAAGCGAAAGAAAGAAAGAAAGAACTAAAGAAAGAAATTAAGACCGACAGACAAACAGACAGAAGAAAAAAGCAAGAAAGCAAGAAAGCAACCAAGTAAAAAATAAAAAAAAACATTAATACAACGAGAGAGAGAGAGAAACCAAGTAAGAAATAATGACCAATCCACCAAAGACATACAGACAGACACACAGGCAGACAGACAGAAAGCAAGTAACCACCAAGTAAGAAATAAATCAAGAAATACAGACAGAAAGCACATAAAAAGACAGACAGACAGACAGACAGACAGACAGCTAGACAGAAAGAAAGCTATTTAAAATGAACAGAGAAAAATAGAAAGCATGCAACCAACCAAGGAATAAGGACCGGCCGACAGACACAATAAGTATGTTACATGCAACCAAATAATCCATTTGTAATCGTATTGATGGTTCAATCGGATTGAAAGGCCTTCATACACCTTAATCAATACGATTGAGATCATTTGGATACAAATTTCGATTGTATTGTAAGGGGTGGTGAAGTCCGATCTGTGATCTGATCAGCAGGAGAAAAGTAAGCAGGTAAACGCGTGAATCGTAGTATTTTCTTAATCGAATGCAAAATACCATGCACAGAAGAATTGTGCTTAAATTCACACACACACATATATATATATATATATATATATATATATATATATATATATATATATATATATATATATATATATATATATATATATATATATACACCTTTTATTTACGCATCACATGATTGTCGTCACAGAAACAAGCTATAGCAAGGCAATGGCATCATGCATTATTAAGGTAATGGGGTCACGCCCTGTACATTCTGCAGCGTTCATGTCATTCATAACATTAGTAGGGCTGGAGCTATCGATTATTTTAGTAATCGAGTATTCTACTGATTATTCCATCGATTAATCGAGTAATCGGATAAGAAACACATTTTCTTTAATAAAGAACAATCCTTAATATACAAGAGAAAATAATACAGGCCTCTTAAAATTAACTCATTTGTTTCTTTCTTTTAAACAATTAACATTTTAAATGCTAAAATTGCATCCATACAGATGGTTAAACTCTTAAGCACAACCCCATTATTTTCAGTCAATAGAAATTTACTATAGAAATCGCTGCAATGGTACTACAAAGGTTTAAAATTTTGTAGCACATGCCAAAAAGTTGTAGAACATGTATAGACGGTTTCAGCAGTAACAACATAAAGAAGCGGCTGTCGCGGTCCGCACGTAACTTCCGGTAAACTCCGCTAAGAATAAATAACAACAAAGTTCTTTAAACTTAGTTTATTTATATAACAAGCAAAAAAACAACAAATAGATTACCTAGGAAACCAAAACATTTGTTATTTTCGACGAGGCATTTGTTCAAGAGATCAGTTTCAGCAACTAGTCAGACCATTAAAAAAAAGGAAACCGGAAGTAAGGTTCGGATCCAGACGTGTATCACGTGCGTCCGATGAAACCGTCTATAAAACAACAACCACAAGTGAAGTTCATTACATAAATATACCGGTCAGGTAAGGACATCAATGAAATATATAGTTAAATATATTATGACCATATGAAACCAGTTTTATTTTTTCATAAATTCTGTTTTAGTTTATTCATGAATTTGACTAATAAAAGTGTAGCATAGTTTTTTTTAACCTGGTGTTTTGGAAGTGGAACCTGGTAAAGTATTAAAAAATATAATAATATATTATAAAGTATTTTATTTCAGTTATATTTAATAAAAAAATTATTACAATCATAATCATTTATAATTATCTTTTTAAAATATATTTTAATTTAAGTATATTTAATTTTTAAACGGTTTAATTATGTTGGCTTGAGAAAGCCAACATACTGTTGTTGCACTTAAACTTATTATTATTATTATTATTATTATTATTATGTTGGCTTGAGAAAGCCAACATACTGTTGTTGCACTTAAACTTATTATGTTGGCTTGAGAAAGCCAACATACTGTTGTTGCACTTAAACTTATTATTATGTTGGCTTGAGAAAGCCAACATACTGTTGTTGCACTTAAACTTATTATTATTATTCTTTTTCTTCTGAGACTAAAATTTCTAACTCTAACTCCTCCTAGAGCTTTTAAGCTACAGCCACCAAACTTTGCACAGACCTTCAGTCTGATCTGACTTGAGTTGCTATATCTTTTCTAAGGGATCGGACCTACGGTTCTCCTAAACCGTCCGATCAAACATCCCAAAAAAGTCCCATAGACTTACATTCATAGAATGTTTAGGCTGAGTGTTTATTTTCAAATTCTAACTGTCAACTCTCATTCATACAAATACATTACATCATCTCTCAACCTCTCTCAGTCTATCTCTGTCTCACAAAACTCACTCAATAGCACAGACAAACACAACTACATACATACACACACACACACACACACACACACAAACACACAACCACACAGACACACAACCACACACAAATACACATAGACACACAACTACACACAGACACACAATTACACACACAAACACAAAATTATATATAACATACTGTCACAAAAACACAGACACACACACACACAACTACACACAGACACACAACTACACACAACTACACACACACAGACACACAACCACAAAATTACACACACAAACACAATATTACACACCCACACACACACACACACACACACACACACACACACACACACACACACACACACACACACACACACACACACAACCCACAACCACACACAACTACACACACACAGACACACAACCACAAAATTACACACACAAACACAATATTACACACCCAATCATACTCACAAAAACACACACATAAATGTCCCAACTGCCCTAAATGCCCCATCTGCCCCATTCTACCCCAAATGCCTCATCTGCCCCAAATGCCCCAACCGCCCCATTTTGCCCCATTTGCCCCAACTGGCCAATTCTGCTCCAAATGCCCCGTCTGCCCCAAACACCCAATTCTGCCCCAATTGCCCTAAATGCCCCATGTGCCCCAAATGCCCCGTCTGCCCCAACTACCCAATTCTGCCCCAAATGCCTCATCTGCCCCAACTGCCCCATTCTGCCCCAACTGCCCTAAATGCCCCATCTGCCCTAAATGCCCCATCTGCCCCAAATGCCCCATCTGCCCTAAATGCCCCATTTGCCCTAAATGCCTCATCTGCCCCATTCTGACCAAACTGCCCTAAATGCCCAAACTGCCCTAAATGCCCCAACTGCCCTAAATGCCTCAAATACCCCAACTGCCTCATCTGCCCCATTCTGCCCCAACTGCCCTAAATGCCCCAACTGCCCTAAATGCCCCAACTGCTCTAAATGCCCCATCTGCCCTAAATGCCCCATCTGCCCCAAGTGCCCCGTCTGCCCCAATTATCCAATTCTGCCCCAAATGTCCCAACTACCCTAAATGCCCCATCTGCCACAAATGCCCCATCTGCCCCAACTGCCCAATTCTGACCCAACTAACCCATCTGCCCCAACTAACTGAACTGCCCCAACTGCAGCTCCATCTATTACTCTCAGACTAGGCTTTCTCAAGCCAACATAAAGTTTGTTCACAAACTTTAACCTCATCTAGTTATTATTATTCTTTTTCTTCTGAGACTAAAATTTCTAACTCTAACTCCTCCTAGGGCTTTTAAGCTACACACACCAAACTTTGCACAGACCTTCAGTCTGATCTGACTTGAGTTGCTATATCTTTTCTAAGCGATCGGACTTACGGTTCTCCTAAACCGTCCGATCAAACGTCCCAAAAAAGTCCCATAGACTTACATTCATAGAATGTTTAGGCTGAGTGTTTATTTTCAAATTCTAACTGTCAACTCTCATTCATACAAATACATTACATCATCTCTCAACCTCTCTCAGTCTATCTCTGTCTCACAAAACTCACTCAATAGCACAGACAAACACAACTACACACATACACACACACACACACACACACACACACACACACACACACACACACACACACAGACACACAACCACACAGACACACAACCACATACAACTACACACAGACACACAACTACACACAGACACACAATTACACACACAAACACAAAATTATATATAACATACTGTCACAAAAACACAGACATGCACACACACACACACACACACACACACACAATCACACACAGACACACAACCACACACAACTACACACAGACACATAATTACACACACAAACACAAAATTATATATAACATACGTCCACAAAAACACAAACTCACACACGCACACGCACGCACACACACACACACACACACACACACACACACACACACACACACGCACACACACGCACACACACACACAGACAGACAGACACACAACCACACACAACTACACACACACACACACACACACACACAGACACACAACCACAAAATTACACACACAAACACAATATTACACACCCAATCATACTCACACAAACACACACATAAATGTCCCAACTGCCCTAAATGCCCCATCTGCACCATTCTGCCCCAAATAATCCAACCGCCCCATTTTGCCCCATTTGCCCCAACTGGCCAATTCTGCTCCAAATGCCTCATCTGCCCCAAATGCCCCGTCTGCCCCAACTACCCAATTCTGCCCCAAATGCCCCAACTACCCTAAATGCCCCATCTGCCCCAAACACCCCATTCTGCCCCAACTGCCCTAAATGCCCCATCTGCCCCAAATGCCCCGTCTGCCCCAACTACCCAATTCTGCCTCAACTGCCCCAACTGCCCTAAATGCCCCATCTGCCCTAAATGCCCCAACTGCCCTAAATGCCCCAACTGCCCCATTCTGCCCCAACTGCCCTAAATGCCCCAACTGCCCTAAATGCCCCATCTGCCCTAAATGCCCCATCTGCCCTAAATGCCCCATCTGCCCTATTCTGCCCAAACTGCCCTAAATGCCTCAAATGCCCCAACTGCCTCATCTGCCCCATTCTGCCCTAAATGCCCCATCTGCCCTAAATGCCCCATCTGCCCTAAATGCCCCATCTGCCCTAAATGCCCCATCTGCCCCAAGTGCCCCAAGTGCCCCGTCTGCCCCAAATATCCAATTCTGCCCCAAATGCCCCAACTACCCTAAATGCCCCATCTGCCACAAATGCCCCATTCTGCCCCAACTGCCCAATTCTGCCCCAACTAACCCATCTGCCCCAGCTAACTTAACTGCCCCAACTGCAGCTCCATCTATTACTCTCAGGCTAGGCTTTCTCAAGCCAACATAAAGTTTGTTCACAAACTTTAACCTCATCTAGTTATGTTGGCTTGAGAAAGCCAACATACTGTTGTTGCACTTAAACTTATTATTATGTTGGCTTGAGAAAGCCAACATACTGTTGTTGCACTTAAACTTATTATGTTGGCTTGACAAAGCCAACATACTGTTCTTCGATCTAAGCTTATTATTATTATTATTATGTTGGCTTGACAAAGCCAACATACTGTTCTTCGATCTAAGCTTATTATTATGTTGGCTTGACAAAGCCAACATACTGTTCTTCGATCTAAGCTTATTATTATTATTATTATTCTTCTTCTGTTCATACTTTTTACCAATTGTAACTCCTCCTAGAGCTTTCAAGCTACACCCACAAAACTTAACAAAACTTTTAAGACTGGTCCGTAGATAGGTGCTATGACTTTTCTAACTGATGGGACCTACCGAATTCCTAAACGGGGCGCTCAAACACCCCAAATTTTCCATTGACTTAACATTGCGACAAACTTTGACGGGTCATAGCTGCAAGCGAGAAATTTGTACAAACTTGTGGGTTACCACATTTGCAGAGGCTGGCAGGCTCTGTAAGAACATACATCACATTGGGGTGTAAGTTTCACCCCTGGGGTGTAGGAGGCCCCCAAAATTCCCCATTGACTTATAACGGGGCAGGAAACACGCCCATATAAGGGAATAAAAACGTTCCAGATGGAATATCTTCGCTTTACAGTGTCATAGAGACATGGGGGTGGGCTCATTTTACTCAGGCATCCAAACAGTCTCTCTGGATCATCCCATAGCAATTAAGCCACGCCCCTAGCAACCATTTTTGGGCACCCTAGCAACATCTCCCATAGACTTCCATTATAAAATGCCCAGATGGATATCTTTGCAGCACAGTGTCACAGAGACATGGGGGTGGGCTCATTTTACTCAGGCATCTAATCAGCCTCTAAGGATTCTTATTGAGCTATTAAGCTACGCCCCTAGCAACCAAATATGAGCACCCTAGCAACATAATAAACAAAGCCTTATATCTCTGGATCTGAACATCATAGAGACATGGGGGTTGGGTCTTTTGGTCATGTTAGCTTTATGCTAGCTTCAAGCTAAGTCATACTAGCTTCATGCTAGTTTCATGCTAGCTTTATGCTAATTTCATAATAAATCTTGCTAACTTCATGCTTATTCATGTTAGCATCATGCTAGCTTCATGCTAATTCATGTTAACATCATGCTAGCTTCAAGCTAATTCATGTTAACATCATGCTAGCTTAATGCTAATTCATGTTAGCATCATGCTAGCTTCATGCTAATTAATGTTAGCATCATGCTAGCTTCATGCTAATTCATGTTAGCATCATGCTAGCTTCATGCTAATTCATGTTAGCATCATGCTAGCTTCATGCTAATTCATGTTAGCTTCATGCTAGCTTCATGCTAATTCATGTTAGCTTCATGCTAGCTTCATGCTAATTCATGTTAGCATCATGCTAGCTTCATGCTAATTCATGTTAGCATAATGCTAGTTTCATGCTAATTCATGTTAGCATCATGCTAGCTTCATGCTAATTCATATTAGCATCATGCTAGCTTCATGCTAACTTCATGCTAATTCATGTTAGCATCATGCTAGCTTCATGCTAATTCATGTTAGCATCATGCTAGCGTCATGCTAATTCATGTTAGCATCATGCTAGCTTCATGCTAATTCATGTTAGCATCATGCTAGCTTCATGCTAATTTATGTTAGCATCATGCTAGCTTCATGATAATTCATGTTAGCATCATACTAGCTTCATGCTAATTCATGTTAGCATCATGCTAACTTCATGCTAACTTCATGCTAATTCATGTTAGCATCATGCTAGCTTCATGCTAATTCATGTTAGCATCATGCTAGCTTTATGTTATTCATGTTAGCATCATGCTAGCTTCATGTTAATTCATGTTAACATCATGCTAGCTTCATGCTAATTCATGTTATCATCATGCTAGCTTCATGCTAGCTTCATGCTAATTCATGTTAGCATCATGCTAGCTTCATGCTAACTTCATGCTAATTCATGTTAGCATCATGCTAGCTTCATGCTAATCATGCTAACTTGATGCTAGCTTCATGCTAATCATGTTAGCTTCATGCTAGCTTCATGCTAATTCATGTTAGCATCATGCTAGCTTCATGCTATTTCATGTTAGCATCATGCTAGCTTCATGCTAATCATGTTAACTTGATGCTGGCTTCATGCTAATCATGTTAGCTTCATGCTAATCATGTTAGCTTCATGCTAGCTTCAGGCTAATCATGCTAACTTTATGTTAAATCAGGCTAGCTTCATACTTAAACATACTAACAGCCAGATAGCATACTAAACTAAACTTCTGTCAAACCGTTTTTAACGTTCAGGCCAGGCTTTGTCAAGCCAACATAAAGTTTGTCAACAAACTTTTCTATCTAGTTATTATTCTTCTTCTGTTCATACTTTTTACCAATTGTAACTCCTCCTAGAGCTTTCAAGCTACACCCACAAAACTTAACAAAACTTTTAAGACTGGTCCGTAGATAGGTGCTATGACTTTTCTAACTGATGGGACCTACCGAATTCCTAAACGGGGCGCTCAAACACCCCAAATTTTCCATTGACTTAACATTGCGACAAACTTTGACGGGTCATAGCTGCAAGCGAGAAATTTGTACAAACTTGTGGGTTACCACATTTGCAGAGGCTGGCAGGCTCTGTAAGAACATACATCACATTGGGGTGTAAGTTTCACCCCTGGGGTGTAGGAGGCCTCCAAAATTCCCCATTGACTTATAACGGGGCAGGAAACACGCCCATATAAGGGAATAAAAACGTTCCAGATGGAATATCTTCGCTTTACAGTGTCATAGAGACATGAGGGTGGGCTCATTTTACTCAGGCATCCAAACAGTCTCTCTGGATCATCCCATAGCAATTAAGCCACGCCCCTAGCAACCATTTTTGGGCACCCTAGCAACATCTCCCATAGACTTCCATTATAAAATGCCCAGATGGATATCTTTGCAGCACAGTGTCACAGAGACATGGGGGTGGGCTCATTTTACTCAGGCATCTAATCAGCCTCTAAGGATTCTTATTGAGCTATTAAGCCACGCCCCTAGCAACCAAATATGAGCACCCTAGCAACATAATAAACAAAGCCTTATATCTCTGGATCTGAACATCATAGAGACATGGGGGTTGGGTCTTTTGGTCATGTTAGCTTTATGCTAGCTTCAAGCTAAGTCATACTAGCTTCATGCTAGTTTCATGCTAGCTTTATGCTAATTTCATAATAAATCTTGCTAACTTCATGCTTATTCATGTTAGCATCATGCTAGCTTCATGCTAATTCATGTTAACATCATGCTAGCTTCAAGCTAATTCATGTTAACATCATGCTAGCTTAATGCTAATTCATGTTAGCATCATGCTAGCTTCATGCTAATTAATGTTAGCATCATGCTAGCTTCATGCTAATTCATGTTAGCATCATGCTAGCTTCATGCTAATTCATGTTAGCATCATGCTAGCTTCATGCTAATTCATGTTAGCTTCATGCTAGCTTCATGCTAATTCATGTTAGCTTCATGCTAGCTTCATGCTAATTCATGTTAGCATCATGCTAGCTTCATGCTAATTCATGTTAGCATCATGCTAGTTTCATGCTAATTCATGTTAGCATCATGCTAGCTTCATGCTAATTCATATTAGCATCATGCTAGCTTCATGCTAACTTCATGCTAATTCATGTTAGCATCATGCTAGCTTCATGCTATTTCATGTTAGCATCATGCTAGCTTCATGCTAATTCATATTAGCATCATGCTAGCTTCATGCTAATTCATGTTAGCATCATGCTAGCTTCATGCTAATTTATGTTAGCATCATGCTAGCTTCATGATAATTCATGTTAGCATCATACTAGCTTCATGCTAATTCATGTTAGCATCATGCTAACTTCATGCTAACTTCATGCTAATTCATGTTAGCATCATGCTAGCTTCATGCTAATTCATGTTAGCATCATGCTAGCTTCATGCTAATTCATATTAGCATCATGCTAGCTTCATGCTAACTTCATGCTAATTCATGTTAGCATCATGCTAGCTTCATGCTATTTCATGTTAGCATCATGCTAGCTTCATGCTAATTCATATTAGCATCATGCTAGCTTCATGCTAATTCATGTTAGCATCATGCTAGCTTCATGCTAATTTATGTTAGCATCATGCTAGCTTCATGATAATTCATGTTAGCATCATACTAGCTTCATGCTAATTCATGTTAGCATCATGCTAACTTCATGCTAACTTCATGCTAATTCATGTTAGCATCATGCTAGCTTCATGCTAATTCATGTTAGCATCATGCTAGCTTTATGTTATTCATGTTAGCATCATGCTAGCTTCATGTTAATTCATGTTAACATCATGCTAGCTTCATGCTAATTCATGTTATCATCATGCTAGCTTCATGCTAGCTTCATGCTAATTCATGTTAGCATCATGCTAGCTTCATGCTAACTTCATGCTAATTCATGTTAGCATCATGCTAGCTTCATGCTAATCATGCTAACTTGATGCTAGCTTCATGCTAATCATGTTAGCTTCATGCTAGCTTCATGCTAATTCATGTTAGCATCATGCTAGCTTCATGCTATTTCATGTTAGCATCATGCTAGCTTCATGCTAATCATGTTAACTTGATGCTAGCTTCATGCTAATCATGTTAGCTTCATGCTAATCATGTTAGCTTCATGCTAGCTTCAGGCTAATCATGCTAACTTTATGTTAAATCAGGCTAGCTTCATACTTAAACATACTAACAGCCAGATAGCATACTAAACTAAACTTCTGTCAAACCGTTTTTAACGTTCAGGCCAGGCTTTGTCAAGCCAACATAAAGTTTGTCAACAAACTTTTCTATCTAGTTATTATTAGTGGTGCTTGCATTTATGCAAGGCATCACTATTACTATTGCTCATACTTATTCTTATTATTCTTATTCTGGACACTTTTTTCGGCGCGTAACTCGTCCCGCACGGTTTGTCATAGACCCATAAAAGATGGCTCAAAATGACCGGTTTATTTAGGAGAGGTGTGCTATGACTTTTATAAGGGATCGGGTGCAGGATTTTCGAAAGGGGGACGAAAAACCACCCGAAAAATCCCATTGACTTAACATTGCGTCCAACTTTGACGGGTCATAGCTCAGCTCGAGGATTTGGTAGAAACTTGTGGGTTACAACATTTGAAGAGGGTGGTAGACTCTGTAAGAACATACATCACAATGGGGTGAAAGTTGTACCCCTGGGGTGTAGGAGGCGCCCAAAAGTGCCCCATTGACTTATAATGGGTCAGGGAACATGCCCATATAAGGAAATAAGAATTTTCCTGATGGGATATCTTCGAATTACAGTGTCGTAGAATCAAGGGGGTGGGCTTATTTTACTCAGGCATCCAATCAGTCTCTCAGGAGAGTCCCATAGCTATGAAGCCACGCCCCTAGCAACCATTTTGGGCACCCTAGCAACATCTCCCATAGACTGCCATTATAAAATGCCCAGATGGATATCTTTGCAGCACAGTGTCATAGAGACATGGGGGTGGGCTCATTTTACTCAGGCATCCAATCAGTCTCTCGAGATCCTTAAAGACTTACTAAGCCACGCCCCTAGCAACCACTTTTGAGCACCCTAGCAACATAAAATTCAAACAGTTATATCTCGGCATCAGAACATCGTAGATACACGGGGGTTGGACCGTTTTACTTGTGACTAGGGGTGTAACAATTGGGCACATCATTGGCCACTCCCAAGCCACGCCCCTCGCAACCAAATTTGAGCACCCTAGCAACCGAATAAAAAAAACCTTATATCTCCGCATCAGAACATCGTAGAGACACGGGGGTTGGACCGTTTGACTCGTGACTCAGAGTGTAATCACTATGGGATGACATTTTTTTCCCTAGCAACCAATTACAGTACCCTAGCAACAGAGTAAACAAAGCCTTATATCTCCGCATCAGAACATCGTAGAGACACAGGGGTTGGACCGTTTGACTCGTGACTCAGAGTGTAATCACTATGGAATGCCAATTTTTTCCCTAGCAACCAAATACAGTACCCTAGCAACAGAGTAAACAAAGCCTTATATCTCCGCATCAGAACATCGTAGAGACACGGGGGTAGGACCGTATCACTCGTGACGCCCAGAGACATCACGAGTGGATGGCAATTTTTTCCCTCGCGACCAAATACAGTACCCTAGCAACAGAGTAAACAAAGCCTTATATCTCCGCATCAGAACATTGTACAGACATGGGGGTTGGACCGTTTGACTCGTGACTCGGCATGTAATCACTAGTGGATGCCAATTTTCTCCCTAGCAACCAAATACAGTACCCTAGCAACCGGATAAACACAGCCTTATATCTCCGCATCAGAACATCGTAGAGACACGGGAGTTGGATCGTTTTACTTTTGGCTTGGAGTATAATCATATATAGTCCCCAGAATTTTGCCACGGCAAGCACCACTCACATTTTCTTCAGGAAATGTACCTATCTAGTTATTATTATTCTTCTGTTCATACTTTTTACCAATTGTAACTCCTCCTAGAGCTTTCAAGCTACACCCACAAAACTTTACAAAACTTTTAAGACTGGTACGTAGATTTATGCTATGACTTTTCTAACTGATGGGACCTACCGAATTCCTAAACGGGGCGCTCAAACACCCCAAAATTTCCATTGACTTAACATTACGACCAACTTTGACGGGTCATAGCTGCGAACGAGAAATTTGTAGAAACTTGTGGGTTATCACAGTTGAAGAGGCTGGTAGGCTGTGTAAGAACATACATCACATTGGGGTGTAAGCTGTACCCCTGGGGTGTAAGAGGCACCCAAATTTCCCCATTGACTTATAATGGGGCAGGAAACATGCCCATATAAGGGAATAAAAGCGTCCCAGATGGAATATCTTCATTTTAGAGTGTCGTAGAGATATGGGGGTGGGCTCATTTTACTCAGGCATCCAATCAGTCTCTCAAGATCGTCCCATAGCTATTAAGCCACGCCCCTAGCAACCATTTTTGGGCACCCTAGCAACTTATTCCATAGACTGCCATTATAAATTGCGCAGATGGATATCTTTGCAGCACAGTGTCACAGAGACATGGGCGTGGGCTCATTTTACTCAGGCATCCAATCAGTCTCTGAGGATTCTTATCGAGGTATTAAGCCACGCCCCTAGCAACCAAATATGAGCACCCTAGCAACATAATAAACAAAGCCTTATATCTCTGGATCCGAACATCATAGAGGCATGGGGGTTGGGTCTTTTGGTCATGTTAGCCTTATGCTAGCTTCATGCTAAGTCATACTAGCTTCATGCTAGTTTCATGCTAGCTTTATGCTAATTTCATAATAAATCATGCTAGCTTCATGCTTATTCATGTTAACATCATGCTAGCTTCATGCTAATTCATGTTAGCATCATGCTAGCTTCATGCTAATTCATGTTAGCATCATGCTAGCTTCATGCTAATTCATGTTAGCATCATGCTAGCTTCAAGCTAATTCATGTTAGCATCATGCTAGCTTCATGCTAATTCATGTTAGCTTCATGCTAATTCATGTTAGCATCATGCTAGCTTCATGCTAATTCATTTTAGCATCATGCTAGCTTCATGCTAATTCATGTTAGCATCATGCTAGCTTTATGCTAATTCATGTTAGCATCATGCTAGCTTCATGCTAACTTCATGCTAATTCATGTTAGCATCATGCTAGCTTCATGCTAATTCATGTTAGCATCATGCTAGCTTCATGTTAATTCATGTTAGCATCATGCTAGTTTCATGCTAATTCATGTTGGCATCATGATAGCTTCATGCTAATTCATGTTAGCTTAATGCTGGCTTCATGCTAATTCATGTTAGCTTCATGCTAGATTCATGCTAATTCATGTTAGCATCATGCTAGCTTCATGCTTATTCATGTTAGCATCATGCTAGCTTCATGCTAACTTCATGCTAATTCATGTTAGCATCATGCTAGCTTCATGCTAATTCATGTTAGCATCATGCTAGCTTCATGTTAATTCATGTTAGCATCATGCTAGCTTCATGCTAATTCATGTTAGCATCATGCTAGCTTCATGCTAATTCATGTTAGCATCATGCTAGCTTCATGCTAACTTCATGCTAATTCATGTTAGCATCATGCTAGCTTCATGCTGATTCATGTTAGCATCATGTTAGCTTCATGCTAATCATGCTAACTTGATGCTAGCTTCATGCTAATCATGTTAGCTTCATGCTAGCTTCATGCTAATTCATGTTAGCATCATGCTAGCTTCATGCTAATTCATGTTAGCATCATGCTAGCTTCATGCTAACTTCATGCTAATTCATGTTAGCATCATGCTAGCTTCATGCTAATTCATGTTAGCATCATGCTAGCTTCATGTTAATTCATGTTAGCATCATGCTAGCTTCATGCTAATTCATGTTAGCATCATGCTAGCTTCATGCTAACTTCATGCTAATTCATGTTAGCATCATGCTAGCTTCATGCTAATTCATGTTAGCATCATGTTAGCTTCATGCTTATCATGCTAACTTGATGCTAGCTTCATGCTAATCATGTTTGCTTCATGCTAGCTTCATGCTAATTCATGTTAACCACATGCTAGCTTCATGCTAATTCATGTTAGCATCATGCTAGCTTCATGCTAACTTCATGCTAATTCATGTGAGCATCATGCTAGCTTCATGCTAATCATGCTAACTTGATGCTAGCTTCATGCTAATCATGTTAGCTTCATGCTAGCTTCATGCTAATGATGTTAGCTTCAGGCTAATCATGCTAACTTTATGTTAAATCAGGCTAGCTTCATACTTAAACATACTAACAGCCAGATAGCCTACTAAACTAAACTTCTGTCAAACCGTTTTTAACGTTCAGGCCAGGCTTTGTCAAGCCAACATAAAGTTTGTCAACAAACTTTTCTATCTAGTTATTATTCTTCTTCTGTTCATACTTTTTACCAATTGTAACTCCTCCTAGAGCTTTCAAGCTACACCCACAAAACTTTACAAAGCTTTTAAGACTGGTCCGTAGATAGGTGCTATGCCTTTTCTAACTGATGGGACCTACCGAATTCCTAAACGGGGCGCTCAAACACCCCAAATTTTCCATTGACTTAACATTGCGACAAACTTTGACGGGTCATAGCTGCAAGCGAGACCTTTGTACAAACTTGTGGGTTACCACATTTGCAGAGGCTGGCAGGCTCTGTAAGAACATACATCACATTGGGGTGTAAGTTTCACCCCTGGGGTGTAGGAGGCCTCCAAAATTCCCCATTGACTTATAACGGGGCAGGAAACACGCCCATATAAGGGAATAAAAACGTTCCAGATGGAAGATCTTCGCTTTACAGTGTCATAGAGACATGGGGGTGGGCTCATTTTACTCAGGCATCCAATCAGTCTCTCTGGATCATCCCATAGCAATAAAGCCACGCCCCTAGCAACCATTTTTGGGCACCCTAGCAACATCTCCCATAGACTTCCATTATAAAATGCCCAGATGGATATCTTTGCAGCACAGTGTCACAGAGACATGGGGGTGGGCTCATTTTACTCAGGCATCCAATAAGTCTCTAAGGATTCTTATTGAGCTATTAAGCCACGCCCCTAGCAACCAAATATGAGCACCCCAGCAACATAATAAACAAAGCCTTATATCTCTGGATCCGAACATCATAGAGACATAGGGGTTGGGTCTTTTGGTCATGTTAGCTTCATGATAGCTTCAAGCTAAGTCATACTAGCTTCATGCTAGTCTCATGCTAGCTTTATGCTAATTTCATAATAAATCTTGCTAACTTCATGCTTATTCATGTTAGCATCATGCTAGCTTCATGCTAATTCATGTTAACATCATGCTAGCTTAATGCTAATTCATGTTAGCATCATGCTAGCTTCATGCTAATTAATGTTAGCATCATGCTAGCTTCATGCTAATTCATGTTAGCTTCATGCTAGCTTCATGCTAATTCATGTTAGCGTCATGCTAGCTTAATGCTAATTCATGTTAGCATCATGCTAACTTCATGCTAATTCATGTTAGCATCATGCTAGCTTCATGCTAATTCATGTTAGCATCATGCTAGCTTCATGCTAATTCATGTTAGCATCATGCTAGCTTCATGCTAATTCATGTTAGCATCATGCTAGCTTCATGCTAACTTCATGCTAATTCATGTTAGCATCATGCTAGCTTCATGCTAATTCATGTTAGCATCATGCTAGCTTCATGCTAATTCATGTTAGCATCATGCTAGCTTCATGCTAATTCATGTTAGCATCATGCTAGCTTCATGTTAATTCATGTTAGCATCATGCTAGCTTCATGTTAATTCATGTTAGCATCATGCTAGCTTCATGCTAATTCATGTTAGCATCATGCTAACTTCATGCTAATTCATGTTAGCATCATGCTAGCTTCATGCTAATCATGCTAACTTGATGCTAGCTTCATGCTAATCATGTTAGCTTCATGCTAGCTTCATGCTAATTCATGTTAGCATCATGCTAGCTTCATGCTATTTCATGTTAGCATCATGCTAGCTTCATGCTATTTCATGTTAGCATCATGCTAGCTTCATGCTAATCATGCTAACTTGATGCTAGCTTCATGCTAATCATGTTAGCTTCATGCTAGCTTCAGGCTAATCATGCTAGCTTCATGCTAAATCAGGCTAGCTTCATACTTAAACATACTAACAGGCAGATAGCCTACTAAACTAAACTTCTGTCAAACAGTTTTTAACATTCAGGCCAGGCTTTGTCAAGCCAACATAAAGTTTGTCAACAAACTTTTCTATCTAGTTATTATTATTCCCTCTTCTTTTCTTCTGAGACTAAAATTTCTAACTCTAACTCCTCCTAGAGCTTTTAAGCTACAGCCACCAAACTTTGCACAGACCTTCAGTCTGATCTGAGGAGGTGTGCTATATCTTTTCTAAGCGATCGGACTTACGGTTCTCCTAAACCGTCCGATCAAACATCCCAAAAAAGTCCCATAGACTTACATTCATAGAATGTTTAGGCTGAGTGTTTATTTTCAAATTCTAACTGTCAACTCTCATTCATACAAATACATTACATCATCTCTCAACCTCTCTCAGTCTATCTCTGTCTCACAAAACTCACTCAATAGCACAGACAAACACAACTACACACACACACAGACACAGAACCACACACAACTACACACAGACACACAACTACACAGACACACAATTACACACACACAGACACACAACTACACACACAAATACAATATTACACTTACAAACACATTATTACACACACAAACATACTCACACAAACACACAAATAAATTCCCCAAATGCCCTAACTGCCCCATCTGCCCCAAATGCCCTATCTGCCCAATTCTGCCCCAAATGTCCCATCTGCCCAATTCTGCCCCAAATGTCCCATCTGCCCCGTCTGACGCAACTGCCCAATTATGCCCCAACTGCCCTAAATGCCCCATCTGCCCTAAATGCCCCAACTACCCAATTCTGCCCCAAATGCCCCATTCTGCCCCAAATGCCTCATCTGCCCCCTTCTGCCCCAACTGCCCTAAATGCCCCAACTACCCTAAATGCCCCAACTGCCCTAAATGCCCCAACTGCCCTAAATGCCCCAACTACCCCAAATGCCTCATCTGCCCCCTTCTGCCCCAACTGCCCTAAATGCCCCAACTACCCAATTCTGCCCCAAATGCCCCAACTACCCAATTCTGCCCCAAATGCCCCAACTGCCCCAAATGCCTCATCTGCCCCCACTGCCCTAAATGCCCCAACTGCCCTAAATGCCCCAACTGTCCTAAATGCCCCAACTGCCCTAAATGCCCCAACTACCCCAACTACCCAAATGCCGCAACTACCCCAAATGCCTCATCTGCCCCCTTCTGCCCTAAATGCCCCAACTGCCCTAAATGCCCCAACTGCCCTAAATGCCCCATCTGCCCTAAATGCCCCAACTGCCCTAAATGCCCCAACTACCCAATTCTGCCCCAAATGCCCCAACTACCCCAAATGCCTCATCTGCCCCCAACTGCCCTAAATGCCCCAACTGCCCTAAATGCCCCAACTACCCAATTCTGCCCCAAATGCCCCAACTACCCCAAATGCCCCAAATGCCTCATCTGCCCCAACTGCCCTAAATGCCCCAACTGCCCTAAATGCCCCAACTGCCCTAAATGCCCCATCTGCCCTAAATGCCTCAACTACCCAATTCTGCCCAAACTACCCTAAATGCCCCATTCTGCCCCGTCTGCCCAATTCTGCCACAACTAACCCATTTGCCCCAACTAACTCAACTGCCCTAAATGCCCCAACTGCCCTAAATGCCCCATCTGCACCATTCTGCCCCAAATAATCCAACCGCCCCATTTTGCCCCATTTGCCCCAACTGGCCAATTCTGCTCCAAATGCCTCATCTGCCCCAAATGCCCCGTCTGCCCCAACTACCCAATTCTGCCCCAAATGCCCCAACTACCCTAAATGCCCCATCTGCCCCATCTGCCCCAAACACCCAATTCTGCCCCAACTGCCCTAAATGCCCCGTCTGCCCCAAATGCCCCGTCTGCCCCAACTACCCAATTCTGCCTCAACTGCCCCAACTGCCCTAAATGCCCCATCTGCCCCATTCTGCCCTAAATGCCCCAACTGCCCTAAATGCCTCAAATGCCCCAACTGCCTCATCTGCCCGATTCTGCCCCAACTGCCCTAAATGCCCCAACTGCCCTAAATGCCCCATCTGCCCTAAATGCCCCATCTGCCCTAAATGCCCCATCTGCCCTAAATGCCCCATCTGCCCTATTCTGCCCAAACTGCCCTAAATGCCCCATTCTGCCCCAACTGCCCAATTCTGCCCCAACTAACCCATCTGCCCCAACTAACTTAACTGCCCCAACTGCAGCTCCATCTATTACTCTCAGGCCAGGCTTTGTCAAGCCAACATAAAGTTTGTCAACAAACTTTTCTATCTAGTTATTATTATTCTTCTTTTTCTTCTGAGACTAAAATTTCTAACTCTAACTCCTCCTAGAGCTTTTAAGCTACAGACACCAAACTTTGCACAGACCTTCAATCTGATCTGACTTGAGTTGCTATATCTTTTCTAAGCGATCGGACTTACGGTTCTCCTAAACCGTCCGATCAAACGTCCCAAAAAAGTCCCATAGACTTACATTCATAGAATGTTTAGGCTGAGTGTTTATTTTCAAATTCTAACTGTCAACTCTCATTCATACAAATACATTACATCATCTCTCAACCTCTCTCAGTCTATCTCTGTCTCACAAAACTCACTCAATAGCACAGACAAACACAACTACACACATACATACACACACACAGACACACACAGACACACAACCACACAGACACACAACCACACACAACTACACACAGACACACAACTACACACAGACACACAATTACACACACAAACACAAAATTATATATAACATACTGTCACAAAAACACAGACATGCACACACACACAACCACACACAGACACACAACCACACACAAATACACATAGACACACAACTACACACAGACACACAATTACAAACACAAACTTATATATAACATACTGTCACAAAAACACAGACATGCACACACACACACACACACACACACACACACACACACACACACAACTGCACACAACAACACACACACACACACACACCCACAAATATACACACACACACACACACACACACACACACAACCACAAATATACACACACAAACACAATATTACATTCTGCCCTAAATGCCCCAACTGCCCTAAATGTCCCAACTACCCAATTCTGCCCCAAATGCCCCAACTACCCTAAATGCCACATCTGCCCCGTCTGCCCCAACGACCCAATTCTGCCCCAAATTCCCCATTCTGCCCCAACTGCCCTAAATGCCCCAACTGCCCTAAATGCCCCAACTGCCCTAAATGCCCCATCTGCCCTAAATGCCCCATCTGCCCTAAATGCTTCATCTGCCCCATTCTGCTCCAAACTGCCCTAAATGCCCCAACTGCCCTAAATGCCCCAACTGCCCTAAATGCCTCAAATGCCCCAACTGCCTCATCTGCCCCATTCTGCCCCAACTGCCCTAAATGCCCCAACTGCTCTAAATGCCCCAACTGCCCTAAATGCCCCAACTGCCCTAAATGCCCCAACTGCCCTAAATGCCTCAAATGCCCTAACTGCCTCATCTGCCCCATTCTGCCCCAACTGCCCTAAATGCCCCAACTGCTCTAAATGCCCCAACTGCCCTAAATGCCCCATCTGCCCTAAATGCCTCATCTGCCCCAAGTGCCCCGTCTGGCACAATTATCCAATTCTGCCCCAAATACCCTAAATGCCCCATCTGCCCCAACTGCCCAATTCTGCCCCAACTAAACCCATCTGCCCCAACTAACTTAACTGCCCCAACTGCAGCTCCATCTATTACTCTCAGACTAGGCTTTCTCAAGCCAACATAAAGGTTGTTCACAAACTTTAACCTCATCTAGTTATGTTGGCTTGAGAAAGCCAACATACTGTTGTTGCACTTAAACTTATTATTATTATTATTATTATTCTTTTTCTTCTGAGACCAAAATTTCTAACTCTAACTCCTCCTAGAGCTTTTAAGCTACAGCCACCAAACTTTGCACAGACCTTCAGTCTGATCTGAGGAGGTGTGCTATATCTTTTCTAAGGGATCTGACTTACGGTTCTCCTAAACCGTCCGATCAAACATCCCAAAAAAGTCCCATAGACTTACATTCATAGAATGTTTAGGCTGAGTGTTTATTTTCAAATTCTAACTGTCAACTCTCACTCATACAAATACATTACATCATCTCTCAAGCTCTCTCAGTCTATCTCTGTCTCACAAAACTCACTCAATAGCACAGACAAACACAACTACACACACACACACACACACACACACACACACACACAGACACACAACCACACAGACACACAACCACACACAACTACACACAGACACACAACTACACACAGACACACAATTACACACACAAACACAAAATTATATATATAACATACTGTCACAAAAACAGACATGCACACATACACACACACACACACACACACACACAATCACACACAGACACACAACCACACACAGACACACAACTACACACAGACACACAATTACACACACAAACACAAAATTATATATAACATACTGTCACAAAAACACAGACATGCACACACACACACACACACACACACACACACACACACACACACACACACAATCACAATCACACACAGACACAGACACAAAACCACACACAACTACACACACACACACACACACACAAACACACACACAACCACACACACACACAAACACACACACACACACATACACACACACACACACACACACACACAGAAACACAATATTATACACACACACACACACACACACACACAAATGCCCCAAATGCCTCAAATAACCTAACCGCCCCATTTTGCCCCATTTGCCCCAACTGGCCAATTCTGCTCCAAATGCCTCATCTGCCCTAAATGCCTCATCTGCCCCATTCTGCCCTAAATGCATCCTTTGCCCCATTCTGCCCTAAATGCCCCACCTGCCCTAAATGCCCCAACTACCCTAAATGCCCCGTCTGCCCCAAACACCCAATTCTGCCCCAACTGCCCTAAATGCCCCATCTGCCCCGTCTGCCCCAACTACCCAATTCTGCCCAACTGCCCCATTCTGCCCCAACTGCCCTAAATGCCCCATCTGCCCTAAATGCCCCATCTGCCCCATTCTGCCCTAAATGCCCCAACTGCCCTAAATGCCCCAACTGCCCTTAATGCCCCAACTGCCTCATCTGCCCCATTCTGCCCCAACTGCCCTAAATGCCCCAACTGCCCTAAATGCCCCATCTGCCCTAAATGCCCCATCTGCCCTATTCTGCCCAAACTGCCCTAAATGC